>NW_026907622.1:0-67417 GCF_028389875.1 Rhea pennata | reverse complement strand
CGCTGGCCAGCTCCAAGTCTCGGCACATAGAAGCGCAAGTGAGGCACCTGCTCGCGGTTTGTCCCGGGCATGGGAAGCAGCATGCTGCGTGCCCAGAAGACATCCCGCACTGTCCTGCCTGCCACGGGGCTGCTTCTGAGCACGGAGGCATGCCTACAAGCCAGCTGAGATGGGCTTTGCCTAAGAGTCAGGGAAGTGGCGAGCGGAACAAGGGATGTGCTGCACAGCTTCCCTCGCAGGCAGATTCCCTCCTGGGGCGCTTACTTCTCTTGCCTTAGTGCCCTGCTTTGTTTGGAGGCTGTTTGCGGACAGCAGCACACACAGCGGGAAGGTGCGCGCTGGCCAGCTCCAAGTCTCGGCACATAGAAGCGCAAGCCAGGCACCTGCTCGCGATTTGTCCCGGGCATGGGAAGCAGCATGCTGCGTGCCCAGAAGACATCCCACACTGTCCTGCCTGCCACGGGGCTGCTTCTGAGCACGGAGGCACGCCTACAAGCCAGCTGAGATGGGCTTTGCCTAAGAGTCAGGGAAGTGGCGAGCGGAACAAGGGATGTGCTGCACAGCTTCCCTCGCAGGCAGATTCCCTCCTGGGGCGCTTACTTCTCTTGCCTTAGTGCCCTGCTTTGTTTGGAGGCTGTTTGCGGACAGCAGCACACACAGCGGGAAGGTGCGCGCTGGCCAGCTCCAAGTCTCGGCACATAGAAGCGCAAGCCAGGCACCTGCTCGCGGTTTGTCCCGGGCATGGGAAGCAGCATGCTGCATGCCCAGAAGACATCCCGCACTGTCCTGCCTGCAACGGGGCTGCTTCTGAGCACGGAGGCACGCCTACAAGCCAGCTGAGATGGGCTTTGCCTAAGAGTCAGGGAAGTGGCGAGCGGAACAAGGGATGTGCTGCACAGCTTCCCTCGCAGGCAGATTCCCTCCTGGGGCGCTTACTTCTCTTGCCTTAGTGCCCTGCTTTGTTTGGAGGCTGTTTGCAGACAGCAGCACACAGCGGGAAGGTGCGCGCTGGCCAGCTCCAAGTCTCGGCACATAGAAGCGCAAGCGAGGCACCTGCTCGCGGTTTGTCCCGGGCATGGGAAGCAGCATGCTGCGTGCCCAGAAGACATCCCGCACTGTCCTGCCTGCCACGGGGCTGCTTCTGAGCACGGAGGCACGCCTACAAGCCAGCTGAGATGGGCTTTGCCTAAGAGTCAGGGAAGTGGCGAGCGGAACAAGGGATGTGCTGCACAGCTTCCCTCGCAGGCAGATTCCCTCCTGGGGCGCTTACTTCTCTTGCCTTAGCGCCCTGCTTTCTTTGGAGGCTGTTTGCGGACAGCAGCACACACAGCGGGAAGGTGCGCGCTGGCAGCTCCAAGTCTCGGCACATAGAAGCGCAAGCGAGGCACCTGCTCGCGGTTTGTCCCGGGCATGGGAAGCAGCATGCTGCGTGCCCAGAAGACATCCCGCACTGTCCTGCCTGCCACGGGGCTGCTTCTGAGCACGGAGGCACGCCTACAAGCCAGCTGAGATGGGCTTTGCCTAAGAGTCAGGGAAGTGGCGAGCGGAACAAGGGATGTGCTGCACAGGTTCCCTCGCAGGCAGATTCCCTCCTGGGGTGCTTACTTCTCTTGCCTTAGTGCCCTGCTTTGTTTGGAGGCTGTTTGCAGACAGCAGCACACACAGCGGGAAGGTGCGCGCTGGCCAGCTCCAAGTCTCGGCACATAGAAGCGCAAGCGAGGCACCTGCTCGCGGTTTGTCCCGGGCATGGGAAGCAGCATGCTGCGTGCCCAGAAGACATCCCGCACTGTCCTGCCTGCCACGGGGCTGCTTCTGAGCACGGAGGCACGCCTACAAGCCAGCTGAGATGGGCTTTGCCTAAGAGTCAGGGAAGTGGCGAGCGGAACAAGGGATGTGCTGCACAGCTTCCCTCGCAGGCAGATTCCCTCCTGGGGCGCTTACTTCTCTTGCCTTAGCGCCCTGCTTTCTTTGGAGGCTGTTTGCGGACAGCAGCACACACAGCGGGAAGGTGCGCGCTGGCAGCTCCAAGTCTCGGCACATAGAAGCGCAAGCGAGGCACCTGCTCGCGGTTTGTCCCGGGCATGGGAAGCAGCATGCTGCGTGCCCAGAAGACATCCCGCACTGTCCTGCCTGCCACGGGGCTGCTTCTGAGCACGGAGGCACGCCTACAAGCCAGCTGAGATGGGCTTTGCCTAAGAGTCAGGGAAGTGGCGAGCGGAACAAGGGATGTGCTGCACAGCTTCCCTCGCAGGCAGATTCCCTCCTGGGGCGCTTACTTCTCTTGCCTTAGCGCCCTGCTTTGTTTGGAGGCTGTTTGCGGACAGCAGCACACACAGCGGGAAGGTGCGCGCTGGCCAGCTCCAAGTCTCGGCACATAGAAGCGCAAGCCAGGCACCTGCTCGCACTTTGTCCCGGGCATGGGAAGCAGCATGCTGCGTGCCCAGAAGACATCCCGCACTGTCCTGCCTGCCACGGGGCTGCTTCTGAGCACGGAGGCACGCCTACAAGCCAGCTGAGATGGGCTTTGCCTAAGAGTCAGGGAAGTGGCGAGCGGAACAAGGGATGTGCTGCACAGCTTCCCTCGCAGGCAGATTCCCTCCTGGGGCGCTTACTTCTCTTGCCTTAGCGCCCTGCTTTCTTTGGAGGCTGTTTGCGGACAGCAGCACACACAGCGGGAAGGTGCGCGCTGGCAGCTCCAAGTCTCGGCACATAGAAGCGCAAGCGAGGCACCTGCTCGCGGTTTGTCCCGGGCATGGGAAGCAGCATGCTGCGTGCCCAGAAGACATCCCGCACTGTCCTGCC
The DNA here is from genome assembly GCF_028389875.1 of Rhea pennata. Lineage (NCBI taxonomy): Eukaryota > Metazoa > Chordata > Aves > Rheiformes > Rheidae > Rhea > Rhea pennata. The sequence continues at coordinate 64,615 of NW_026907622.1, read as the reverse complement.
TGCCACGGGGCTGCTTCTGAGCACGGAGGCACGCCTACAAGCCAGCTGAGATGGGCTTTGCCTAAGAGTCAGGGAAGTGGCGAGCGGAACAAGGGATGTGCTGCACAGCTTCCCTCGCAGGCAGATTCCCTCCTGGGGCGCTTACTTCTCTTGCCTTAGCGCCCTGCTTTGTTTGGAGGCTGTTTGCGGACAGCAGCACACACAGCGGGAAGGTGCGCGCTGGCCAGCTCCAAGTCTCGGCACATAGAAGCGCAAGCCAGGCACCTGCTCGCACTTTGTCCCGGGCATGGGAAGCAGCATGCTGCGTGCCCAGAAGACATCCCGCACTGTCCTGCCTGCCACGGGGCTGCTTCTGAGCACGGAGGCACGCCTACAAGCCAGCTGAGATGGGCTTTGCCTAAGAGTCAGGGAAGTGGCGAGCGGAACAAGGGATGTGCTGCACAGCTTCCCTCGCAGGCAGATTCCCTCCTGGGGCGCTTACTTCTCTTGCCTTAGCGCCCTGCTTTGTTTGGAGGCTGTTTGCGGACAGCAGCACACACAGCGGGAAGGTGCGCGCTGGCCAGCTCCAAGTCTCGGCACATAGAAGCGCAAGTGAGGCACCTGCTCGCGGTTTGTCCCGGGCATGGGAAGCAGCATGCTGCGTGCCCAGAAGACATCCCGCACTGTCCTGCCTGCCACGGGGCTGCTTCTGAGCACGGAGGCATGCCTACAAGCCAGCTGAGATGGGCTTTGCCTAAGAGTCAGGGAAGTGGCGAGCGGAACAAGGGATGTGCTGCACAGCTTCCCTCGCAGGCAGATTCCCTCCTGGGGCGCTTACTTCTCTTGCCTTAGTGCCCTGCTTTGTTTGGAGGCTGTTTGCGGACAGCAGCACACACAGCGGGAAGGTGCGCGCTGGCCAGCTCCAAGTCTCGGCACATAGAAGCGCAAGCCAGGCACCTGCTCGCGATTTGTCCCGGGCATGGGAAGCAGCATGCTGCGTGCCCAGAAGACATCCCGCACTGTCCTGCCTGCCACGGGGCTGCTTCTGAGCACGGAGGCACGCCTACAAGCCAGCTGAGATGGGCTTTGCCTAAGAGTCAGGGAAGTGGCGAGCGGAACAAGGGATGTGCTGCACAGCTTCCCTCGCAGGCAGATTCCCTCCTGGGGCGCTTACTTCTCTTGCCTTAGTGCCCTGCTTTGTTTGGAGGCTGTTTGCGGACAGCAGCACACACAGCGGGAAGGTGCGCGCTGGCCAGCTCCAAGTCTCGGCACATAGAAGCGCAAGCCAGGCACCTGCTCGCGGTTTGTCCCGGGCATGGGAAGCAGCATGCTGCATGCCCAGAAGACATCCCGCACTGTCCTGCCTGCCACGGGGCTGCTTCTGAGCACGGAGGCACGCCTACAAGCCAGCTGAGATGGGCTTTGCCTAAGAGTCAGGGAAGTGGCGAGCGGAACAAGGGATGTGCTGCACAGCTTCCCTCGCAGGCAGATTCCCTCCTGGGGCGCTTACTTCTCTTGCCTTAGTGCCCTGCTTTGTTTGGAGGCTGTTTGCAGACAGCAGCACACAGCGGGAAGGTGCGCGCTGGCCAGCTCCAAGTCTCGGCACATAGAAGCGCAAGCGAGGCACCTGCTCGCGGTTTGTCCCGGGCATGGGAAGCAGCATGCTGCGTGCCCAGAAGACATCCCGCACTGTCCTGCCTGCCACGGGGCTGCTTCTGAGCACGGAGGCACGCCTACAAGCCAGCTGAGATGGGCTTTGCCTAAGAGTCAGGGAAGTGGCGAGCGGAACAAGGGATGTGCTGCACAGCTTCCCTCGCAGGCAGATTCCCTCCTGGGGCGCTTACTTCTCTTGCCTTAGCGCCCTGCTTTCTTTGGAGGCTGTTTGCGGACAGCAGCACACACAGCGGGAAGGTGCGCGCTGGCAGCTCCAAGTCTCGGCACATAGAAGCGCAAGCGAGGCACCTGCTCGCGGTTTGTCCCGGGCATGGGAAGCAGCATGCTGCGTGCCCAGAAGACATCCCGCACTGTCCTGCCTGCCACGGGGCTGCTTCTGAGCACGGAGGCACGCCTACAAGCCAGCTGAGATGGGCTTTGCCTAAGAGTCAGGGAAGTGGCGAGCGGAACAAGGGATGTGCTGCACAGGTTCCCTCGCAGGCAGATTCCCTCCTGGGGTGCTTACTTCTCTTGCCTTAGTGCCCTGCTTTGTTTGGAGGCTGTTTGCAGACAGCAGCACACACAGCGGGAAGGTGCGCGCTGGCCAGCTCCAAGTCTCGGCACATAGAAGCGCAAGCGAGGCACCTGCTCGCAGTTTGTCCCGGGCATGGGAAGCAGCATGCTGCGTGCCCAGAAGACATCCCGCACTGTCCTGCCTGCCACGGGGCTGCTTCTGAGCACGGAGGCACGCCTACAAGCCAGCTGAGATGGGCTTTGCCTAAGAGTCAGGGAAGTGGCGAGCGGAACAAGGGATGTGCTGCACAGCTTCCCTCGCAGGCAGATTCCCTCCTGGGGCGCTTACTTCTCTTGCCTTAGCGCCCTGCTTTGTTTGGAGGCTGTTTGCGGACAGCAGCACACACAGCGGGAAGGTGCGCGCTGGCCAGCTCCAAGTCTCGGCACATAGAAGCGCAAGCCAGGCACCTGCTCGCACTTTGTCCCGGGCATGGGAAGCAGCATGCTGCGTGCCCAGAAGACATCCCGCACTGTCCTGCCTGCCACGGGGCTGCTTCTGAGCACGGAGGCACGCCTACAAGCCAGCTGAGATGGGCTTTGCCTAAGAGTCAGGGAAGTGGCGAGCGGAACAAGGGATGTGCTGCACAGCTTCCCTCGCAGGCAGATTCCCTCCTGGGGCGCTTACTTCTCTTGCCTTAGCGCCCTGCTTTGTTTGGAGGCTGTTTGCGGACAGCAGCACACACAGCGGGAAGGTGCGCGCTGGCCAGCTCCAAGTCTCGGCACATAGAAGCGCAAGTGAGGCACCTGCTCGCGGTTTGTCCCGGGCATGGGAAGCAGCATGCTGCGTGCCCAGAAGACATCCCGCACTGTCCTGCCTGCCACGGGGCTGCTTCTGAGCACGGAGGCATGCCTACAAGCCAGCTGAGATGGGCTTTGCCTAAGAGTCAGGGAAGTGGCGAGCGGAACAAGGGATGTGCTGCACAGCTTCCCTCGCAGGCAGATTCCCTCCTGGGGCGCTTACTTCTCTTGCCTTAGTGCCCTGCTTTGTTTGGAGGCTGTTTGCGGACAGCAGCACACACAGCGGGAAGGTGCGCGCTGGCCAGCTCCAAGTCTCGGCACATAGAAGCGCAAGCCAGGCACCTGCTCGCGATTTGTCCCGGGCATGGGAAGCAGCATGCTGCGTGCCCAGAAGACATCCCGCACTGTCCTGCCTGCCACGGGGCTGCTTCTGAGCACGGAGGCACGCCTACAAGCCAGCTGAGATGGGCTTTGCCTAAGAGTCAGGGAAGTGGCGAGCGGAACAAGGGATGTGCTGCACAGCTTCCCTCGCAGGCAGATTCCCTCCTGGGGCGCTTACTTCTCTTGCCTTAGTGCCCTGCTTTGTTTGGAGGCTGTTTGCGGACAGCAGCACACACAGCGGGAAGGTGCGCGCTGGCCAGCTCCAAGTCTCGGCACATAGAAGCGCAAGCCAGGCACCTGCTCGCGGTTTGTCCCGGGCATGGGAAGCAGCATGCTGCATGCCCAGAAGACATCCCGCACTGTCCTGCCTGCCACGGGGCTGCTTCTGAGCACGGAGGCACGCCTACAAGCCAGCTGAGATGGGCTTTGCCTAAGAGTCAGGGAAGTGGCGAGCGGAACAAGGGATGTGCTGCACAGCTTCCCTCGCAGGCAGATTCCCTCCTGGGGCGCTTACTTCTCTTGCCTTAGTGCCCTGCTTTGTTTGGAGGCTGTTTGCAGACAGCAGCACACAGCGGGAAGGTGCGCGCTGGCCAGCTCCAAGTCTCGGCACATAGAAGCGCAAGCGAGGCACCTGCTCGCGGTTTGTCCCGGGCATGGGAAGCAGCATGCTGCGTGCCCAGAAGACATCCCGCACTGTCCTGCCTGCCACGGGGCTGCTTCTGAGCACGGAGGCACGCCTACAAGCCAGCTGAGATGGGCTTTGCCTAAGAGTCAGGGAAGTGGCGAGCGGAACAAGGGATGTGCTGCACAGGTTCCCTCGCAGGCAGATTCCCTCCTGGGGTGCTTACTTCTCTTGCCTTAGCGCCCTGCTTTCTTTGGAGGCTGTTTGCGGACAGCAGCACACACAGCGGGAAGGTGCGCGCTGGCAGCTCCAAGTCTCGGCACATAGAAGCGCAAGCGAGGCACCTGCTCGCGGTTTGTCCCGGGCATGGGAAGCAGCATGCTGCGTGCCCAGACTACTTCTCGCACTGTCCTGCCTGCCACGGGGCTGCTTCTGAGCACGGAGGCACGCCTACAAGCCAGCTGAGATGGGCTTTGCCTAAGAGTCAGGGAAGTGGCGAGCGGAACAAGGGATGTGCTGCACAGCTTCCCTCGCAGGCAGATTCCCTCCTGGGGCGCTTACTTCTCTTGCCTTAGCGCCCTGCTTTGTTTGGAGGCTGTTTGCGGACAGCAGCACACACAGCGGGAAGGTGCGCGCTGGCCAGCTCCAAGTCTCGGCACATAGAAGCGCAAGCCAGGCACCTGCTCGCAGTTTGTCCCGGGCATGGGAAGCAGCATGCTGCGTGCCCAGAAGACATCCCGCACTGTCCTGCCTGCCACGGGGCTGCTTCTGAGCACGGAGGCACGCCTACAAGCCAGCTGAGATGGGCTTTGCCTAAGAGTCAGGGAAGTGGCGAGCGGAACAAGGGATGTGCTGCACAGCTTCCCTCGCAGGCAGATTCCCTCCTGGGGTGCTTACTTCTCTTGCCTTAGTGCCCTGCTTTGTTTGGAGGCTGTTTGTAGACAGCAGCACACACAGCGGGAAGGTGCACGCTGGCCAGCTCCAAGTCTCGGCACATAGAAGCGCAAGCCAGGCACCTGCTCGCAGTTTGTCCCGGGCATGGAAGCAGCATGCTGCGTGCCCAGACTACTTCTCGCACTGTCCTGCCTGCCACGGGGCTGCTTCTGAGCACGGAGGCACGCCTACAAGCCAGCTGAGATGGGCTTTGCCTAAGAGTCAGGGAAGTGGCGAGCGGAACAAGGGATGTGCTGCACAGGTTCCCTCGCAGGCAGATTCCCTCCTGGGGCGCTTACTTCTCTTGCCTTAGCGCCCTGCTTTGTTTGGAGGCTGTTTGCGGACAGCAGCACACACAGCGGGAAGGTGCGCGCTGGCCAGCTCCAAGTCTCGGCACATAGAAGCGCAAGCCAGGCACCTGCTCGCGGTTTGTCCCGGGCATGGGAAGCAGCATGCTGCGTGCCCAGAAGACATCCCGCACTGTCCTGCCTGCCACGGGGCTGCTTCTGAGCACGGAGGCACGCCTACAAGCCAGCTGAGATGGGCTTTGCCTAAGAGTCAGGGAAGTGGCGAGCGGAACAAGGGATGTGCTGCACAGCTTCCCTCGCAGGCAGATTCCCTCCTGGGGCGCTTACTTCTCTTGCCTTAGTGCCCTGCTTTGTTTGGAGGCTGTTTGCGGACAGCAGCACACACAGCGGGAAGGTGCGCGCTGGCCAGCTCCAAGTCTCGGCACATAGAAGCGCAAGCCAGGCACCTGCTCGCACTTTGTCCCGGGCATGGGAAGCAGCATGCTGCGTGCCCAGAAGACATCCCGCACTGTCCTGCCTGCCACGGGGCTGCTTCTGAGCACGGAGGCACGCCTACAAGCCAGCTGAGATGGGCTTTGCCTAAGAGTCAGGGAAGTGGCGAGCGGAACAAGGGATGTGCTGCACAGCTTCCCTCGCAGGCAGATTCCCTCCTGGGGCGCTTACTTCTCTTGCCTTAGCGCCCTGCTTTGTTTGGAGGCTGTTTGCGGACAGCAGCACACACAGCGGGAAGGTGCGCGCTGGCCAGCTCCAAGTCTCGGCACATAGAAGCGCAAGTGAGGCACCTGCTCGCGGTTTGTCCCGGGCATGGGAAGCAGCATGCTGCGTGCCCAGAAGACATCCCGCACTGTCCTGCCTGCCACGGGGCTGCTTCTGAGCACGGAGGCATGCCTACAAGCCAGCTGAGATGGGCTTTGCCTAAGAGTCAGGGAAGTGGCGAGCGGAACAAGGGATGTGCTGCACAGCTTCCCTCGCAGGCAGATTCCCTCCTGGGGCGCTTACTTCTCTTGCCTTAGTGCCCTGCTTTGTTTGGAGGCTGTTTGCGGACAGCAGCACACACAGCGGGAAGGTGCGCGCTGGCCAGCTCCAAGTCTCGGCACATAGAAGCGCAAGCGAGGCACCTGCTCGCGGTTTGTCCCGGGCATGGGAAGCAGCATGCTGCGTGCCCAGAAGACATCCCGCACTGTCCTGCCTGCCACGGGGCTGCTTCTGAGCACGGAGGCATGCCTACAAGCCAGCTGAGATGGGCTTTGCCTAAGAGTCAGGGAAGTGGCGAGCGGAACAAGGGATGTGCTGCACAGCTTCCCTCGCAGGCAGATTCCCTCCTGGGGCGCTTACTTCTCTTGCCTTAGTGCCCTGCTTTGTTTGGAGGCTGTTTGCGGACAGCAGCACACACAGCGGGAAGGTGCGCGCTGGCCAGCTCCAAGTCTCGGCACATAGAAGCGCAAGCCAGGCACCTGCTCGCGATTTGTCCCGGGCATGGGAAGCAGCATGCTGCGTGCCCAGAAGACATCCCGCACTGTCCTGCCTGCCACGGGGCTGCTTCTGAGCACGGAGGCACGCCTACAAGCCAGCTGAGATGGGCTTTGCCTAAGAGTCAGGGAAGTGGCGAGCGGAACAAGGGATGTGCTGCACAGCTTCCCTCGCAGGCAGATTCCCTCCTGGGGCGCTTACTTCTCTTGCCTTAGTGCCCTGCTTTGTTTGGAGGCTGTTTGCAGACAGCAGCACACACAGCGGGAAGGTGCGCGCTGGCCAGCTCCAAGTCTCGGCACATAGAAGCGCAAGCCAGGCACCTGCTCGCACTTTGTCCCGGGCATGGGAAGCAGCATGCTGCGTGCCCAGAAGACATCCCGCACTGTCCTGCCTGCCACGGGGCTGCTTCTGAGCACGGAGGCACACCTACAAGCCAGCTGAGATGGGCTTTGCCTAAGAGTCAGGGAAGTGGCGAGCGGAACAAGGGATGTGCTGCACAGCTTCCCTCGCAGGCAGATTCCCTCCTGGGGCGCTTACTTCTCTTGCCTTAGCGCCCTGCTTTGTTTGGAGGCTGTTTGCGGACAGCAGCACACACAGCGGGAAGGTGCGCGCTGGCCAGCTCCAAGTCTCGGCACATAGAAGCGCAAGCCAGGCACCTGCTCGCGGTTTGTCCCGGGCATGGGAAGCAGCATGCTGCGTGCCCAGAAGACATCCCGCACTGTCCTGCCTGCCACGGGGCTGCTTCTGAGCACGGAGGCACGCCTACAAGCCAGCTGAGATGGGCTTTGCCTAGGAGTCAGGGAAGTGGCGAGCGGAACAAGGGATGTGCTGCACAGCTTCCCTCACAGGCAGATTCCCTCCTGGGGCGCTTACTTCTCTTGCCTTAGTGCCCTGCTTTGTTTGGAGGCTGTTTGCAGACAGCAGCACACAGCGGGAAGGTGCGCGCTGGCCAGCTCCAAGTCTCGGCACATAGAAGCGCAAGCGAGGCACCTGCTCGCGGTTTGTCCCGGGCATGGGAAGCAGCATGCTGCGTGCCCAGAAGACATCCCGCACTGTCCTGCCTGCCACGGGGCTGCTTCTGAGCACGGAGGCACGCCTACAAGCCAGCTGAGATGGGCTTTGCCTAAGAGTCAGGGAAGTGGCGAGCGGAACAAGGGATGTGCTGCACAGGTTCCCTCGCAGGCAGATTCCCTCCTGGGGTGCTTACTTCTCTTGCCTTAGCGCCCTGCTTTGTTTGGAGGCTGTTTGCGGACAGCAGCACACACAGCGGGAAGGTGCGCGCTGGCAGCTCCAAGTCTCGGCACATAGAAGCGCAAGCGAGGCACCTGCTCGCGGTTTGTCCCGGGCATGGGAAGCAGCATGCTGCGTGCCCAGAAGACATCCCGCACTGTCCTGCCTGCCACGGGGCTGCTTCTGAGCACGGAGGCACGCCTACAAGCCAGCTGAGATGGGCTTTGCCTAAGAGTCAGGGAAGTGGCGAGCGGAACAAGGGATGTGCTGCACAGCTTCCCTCGCAGGCAGATTCCCTCCTGGGGTGCTTACTTCTCTTGCCTTAGTGCCCTGCTTTGTTTGGAGGCTGTTTGCAGACAGCAGCACACACAGCGGGAAGGTGCGCGCTGGCCAGCTCCAAGTCTCGGCACATAGAAGCGCAAGCCAGGCACCTGCTCGCAGTTTGTCCCGGGCATGGGAAGCAGCATGCTGCGTGCCCAGACTACTTCTCGCACTGTCCTGCCTGCCACGGGGCTGCTTCTGAGCACGGAGGCACGCCTACAAGCCAGCTGAGATGGGCTTTGCCTAAGAGTCAGGGAAGTGGCGAGCGGAACAAGGGATGTGCTGCACAGCTTCCCTCGCAGGCAGATTCCCTCCTGGGGCGCTTACTTCTCTTGCCTTAGCGCCCTGCTTTGTTTGGAGGCTGTTTGCGGACAGCAGCACACACAGCGGGAAGGTGCGCGCTGGCCAGCTCCAAGTCTCGGCACATAGAAGCGCAAGCCAGGCACCTGCTCGCACTTTGTCCCGGGCATGGGAAGCAGCATGCTGCGTGCCCAGAAGACATCCCGCACTGTCCTGCCTGCCACGGGGCTGCTTCTGAGCACGGAGGCACGCCTACAAGCCAGCTGAGATGGGCTTTGCCTAAGAGTCAGGGAAGTGGCGAGCGGAACAAGGGATGTGCTGCACAGCTTCCCTCGCAGGCAGATTCCCTCCTGGGGCGCTTAGTTCTCTTGCCTTAGCGCCCTGCTTTGTTTGGAGGCTGTTTGCGGACAGCAGCACACACAGCAGGAAGGTGCGCGCTGGCCAGCTCCAAGTCTCGGCACATAGAAGCGCAAGTGAGGCACCTGCTCGCGGTTTGTCCCGGGCATGGGAAGCAGCATGCTGCGTGCCCAGAAGACATCCCGCACTGTCCTGCCTGCCACGGGGCTGCTTCTGAGCACGGAGGCATGCCTACAAGCCAGCTGAGATGGGCTTTGCCTAAGAGTCAGGGAAGTGGCGAGCGGAACAAGGGATGTGCTGCACAGCTTCCCTCGCAGGCAGATTCCCTCCTGGGGCGCTTACTTCTCTTGCCTTAGTGCCCTGCTTTGTTTGGAGGCTGTTTGCGGACAGCAGCACACACAGCGGGAAGGTGCGCGCTGGCCAGCTCCAAGTCTCGGCACATAGAAGCGCAAGCCAGGCACCTGCTCGCGATTTGTCCCGGGCATGGGAAGCAGCATGCTGCGTGCCCAGAAGACATCCCGCACTGTCCTGCCTGCCACGGGGCTGCTTCTGAGCACGGAGGCATGCCTACAAGCCAGCTGAGATGGGCTTTGCCTAAGAGTCAGGGAAGTGGCGAGCGGAACAAGGGATGTGCTGCACAGCTTCCCTCGCAGGCAGATTCCCTCCTGGGGCGCTTACTTCTCTTGCCTTAGTGCCCTGCTTTGTTTGGAGGCTGTTTGCGGACAGCAGCACACACAGCGGGAAGGTGCGCGCTGGCCAGCTCCAAGTCTCGGCACATAGAAGCGCAAGCCAGGCACCTGCTCGCGATTTGTCCCGGGCATGGGAAGCAGCATGCTGCGTGCCCAGAAGACATCCCGCACTGTCCTGCCTGCCACGGGGCTGCTTCTGAGCACGGAGGCACGCCTACAAGCCAGCTGAGATGGGCTTTGCCTAAGAGTCAGGGAAGTGGCGAGCGGAACAAGGGATGTGCTGCACAGCTTCCCTCGCAGGCAGATTCCCTCCTGGGGCGCTTACTTCTCTTGCCTTAGTGCCCTGCTTTGTTTGGAGGCTGTTTGCAGACAGCAGCACACACAGCGGGAAGGTGCGCGCTGGCCAGCTCCAAGTCTCGGCACATAGAAGCGCAAGCCAGGCACCTGCTCGCACTTTGTCCCGGGCATGGGAAGCAGCATGCTGCGTGCCCAGAAGACATCCCGCACTGTCCTGCCTGCCACGGGGCTGCTTCTGAGCACGGAGGCACGCCTACAAGCCAGCTGAGATGGGCTTTGCCTAAGAGTCAGGGAAGTGGCGAGCGGAACAAGGGATGTGCTGCACAGCTTCCCTCGCAGGCAGATTCCCTCCTGGGGCGCTTACTTCTCTTGCCTTAGCGCCCTGCTTTGTTTGGAGGCTGTTTGCGGACAGCAGCACACACAGCGGGAAGGTGCGCGCTGGCCAGCTCCAAGTCTCGGCACATAGAAGCGCAAGCCAGGCACCTGCTTGCAATTTGTCCCGGGCATGGGAAGCAGCATGCTGCGTGCCCAGAAGACATCCCGCACTGTCCTGCCTGCCACGGGGCTGCTTCTGAGCACGGAGGCACGCCTACAAGCCAGCTGAGATGGGCTTTGCCTAAGAGTCAGGGAAGTGGCGAGCGGAACAAGGGATGTGCTGCACAGCTTCCCTCACAGGCAGATTCCCTCCTGGGGCACTTACTTCTCTTGCCTTAGTGCCCTGCTTTGTTTGGAGGCTGTTTGCAGACAGCAGCACACAGCGGGAAGGTGCGCGCTGGCCAGCTCCAAGTCTCGGCACATAGAAGCGCAAGCGAGGCACCTGCTCGCGGTTTGTCCCGGGCATGGGAAGCAGCATGCTGCGTGCCCAGAAGACATCCCGCACTGTCCTGCCTGCCACGGGGCTGCTTCTGAGCACGGAGGCACGCCTACAAGCCAGCTGAGATGGGCTTTGCCTAAGAGTCAGGGAAGTGGCGAGCGGAACAAGGGATGTGCTGCACAGCTTCCCTCGCAGGCAGATTCCCTCCTGGGATGCTTACTTCTCTTGCCTTAGCGCCCTGCTTTGTTTGGAGGCTGTTTGCGGACAGCAGCACACACAGCGGGAAGGTGCGTGCTGGCAGCTCCAAGTCTCGGCACATAGAAGCGCAAGCCAGGCACCTGCTCGCGGTTTGTCCCGGGCATGGGAAGCAGCATGCTGCGTGCCCAGAAGACATCCCGCACTGTCCTGCCTGCCACGGGGCTGCTTCTGAGCACGGAGGCACGCCTACAAGCCAGCTGAGATGGGCTTTGCCTAAGAGTCAGGGAAGTGGCGAGCGGAACAAGGGATGTGCTGCACAGCTTCCCTCGCAGGCAGATTCCCTCCTGGGGTGCTTACTTCTCTTGCCTTAGTGCCCTGCTTTGTTTGGAGGCTGTTTGCAGACAGCAGCACACACAGCGGGAAGGTGCGCGCTGGCCAGCTCCAAGTCTCGGCACATAGAAGCGCAAGCCAGGCACCTGCTCGCAGTTTGTCCCGGGCATGGGAAGCAGCATGCTGCGTGCCCAGACTACTTCTCGCACTGTCCTGCCTGCCACGGGGCTGCTTCTGAGCACGGAGGCACGCCTACAAGCCAGCTGAGATGGGCTTTGCCTAAGAGTCAGGGAAGTGGCGAGCGGAACAAGGGATGTGCTGCACAGGTTCCCTCGCAGGCAGATTCCCTCCTGGGGCGCTTACTTCTCTTGCCTTAGCGCCCTGCTTTGTTTGGAGGCTGTTTGCGGACAGCAGCACACACAGCGGGAAGGTGCGCGCTGGCCAGCTCCAAGTCTCGGCACATAAAAGCGCAAGCCAGGCACCTGCTCGCACTTTGTCCCGGGCATGGGAAGCAGCATGCTGCGTGCCCAGAAGACATCCCGCACTGTCCTGCCTGCCACGGGGCTGCTTCTGAGCACGGAGGCACGCCTACAAGCCAGCTGAGATGGGCTTTGCCTAAGAGTCAGGGAAGTGGCGAGCGGAACAAGGGAATGCTGCACAGCTTCCCTCGCAGGCAGATTCCCTCCTGGGGCGCTTACTTCTCTTGCCTTAGTGCCCTGCTTTGTTTGGAGGCTGTTTGCGGACAGCAGCACACACAGCGGGAAGGTGCGCGCTGGCCAGCTCCAAGTCTCGGCAGATGGAAGCGCAAGCCAGGCACCTGCTTGCAATTTGTCCCGGGCATGGGAAGCAGCATGCTGCGTGCCCAGAAGACATCCCGCACTGTCCTGCCTGCCACGGGGCTGCTTCTGAGCATGGAGGCACGCCTACAAGCCAGCTGAGATGGGCTTTGCCTAAGAGTGAGGGAAGTGTCGAGCGGAACAAGGGATGTGCTGCACAGCTTCCCTCGCAGCAGATTCCCTCCTGGGGTGCTTACTTCTCTTGCCTTAGCGCCCTGCTTTGTTTGGAGGCTGTTTGCGGACAGCAGCACACACAGCGGGAAGGTGCGCGCTGGCCAGCTCCAAGTCTCGGCACATAGAAGCGCAAGCCAGGCACCTGCTCGCGGTTTGTCCCGGGCATGGGAAGCAGCATGCTGCGTGCCCAGAAGACATCCCGCACTGTCCTGCCTGCCACGGGGCTGCTTCTGAGCACGGAGGCACGCCTACAAGCCAGCTGAGATGGGCTTTGCCTAAGAGTCAGGGAAGTGGCGAGCGGAACAAGGGATGTGCTGCACAGCTTCCCTCGCAGGCAGATTCCCTCCTGGGGCGCTTACTTCTCTTGCCTTAGCGCCCTGCTTTGTTTGGAGGCTGTTTGCGGACAGCAGCACACACAGCGGGAAGGTGCGCGCTGGCCAGCTCCAAGTCTCGGCACATAGAAGCGCAAGCCAGGCACCTGCTCGCGGTTTGTCCCGGGCATGGGAAGCAGCATGCTGCGTGCCCAGAAGACATCCCGCACTGTCCTGCCTGCCACGGGGCTGCTTCTGAGCACGGAGGCACGCCTACAAGCCAGCTGAGATGGGCTTTGCCTAAGAGTCAGGGAAGTGGCGAGCGGAACAAGGGATGTGCTGCACAGCTTCCCTCGCAGGCAGATTCCCTCCTGGGGTGCTTACTTCTCTTGCCTTAGCGCCCTGCTTTCTTTGGAGGCTGTTTGCGGACAGCAGCACACACAGCGGGAAGGTGCGCGCTGGCAGCTCCAAGTCTCGGCACATAGAAGCGCAAGCCAGGCACCTGCTCGCGGTTTGTCCCGGGCATGGGAAGCAGCATGCTGCGTGCCCAGAAGACATCCCGCACTGTCCTGCCTGCCACGGGGCTGCTTCTGAGCACGGAGGCACGCCTACAAGCCAGCTGAGATGGGCTTTGCCTAAGAGTCAGGGAAGTGGCGAGCGGAACAAGGGATGTGCTGCACAGCTTCCCTCGCAGGCAGATTCCCTCCTGGGGTGCTTACTTCTCTTGCCTTAGTGCCCTGCTTTGTTTGGAGGCTGTTTGCAGACAGCAGCACACACAGCGGGAAGGTGCGCGCTGGCCAGCTCCAAGTCTCGGCACATAGAAGCGCAAGCCAGGCACCTGCTCGCAGTTTGTCCCGGGCATGGGAAGCAGCATGCTGCGTGCCCAGACTACTTCTCGCACTGTCCTGCCTGCCACGGGGCTGCTTCTGAGCACGGAGGCACGCCTACAAGCCAGCTGAGATGGGCTTTGCCTAAGAGTCAGGGAAGTGGCGAGCGGAACAAGGGATGTGCTGCACAGGTTCCCTTGCAGGCAGATTCCCTCCTGGGGCGCTTACTTCTCTTGCCTTAGCGCCCTGCTTTGTTTGGAGGCTGTTTGCGGACAGCAGCACACACAGCGGGAAGGTGCGCGCTGGCCAGCTCCAAGTCTCGGCACATAGAAGCGCAAGCCAGGCACCTGCTCGCAGTTTGTCCCGGGCATGGGAAGCAGCATGCTGCGTGCCCAGACTACTTCTCGCACTGTCCTGCCTGCCACGGGGCTGCTTCTGAGCACGGAGGCACGCCTACAAGCCAGCTGAGATGGGCTTTGCCTAAGAGTCAGGGAAGTGGCGAGCGGAACAAGGGATGTGCTGCACAGGTTCCCTTGCAGGCAGATTCCCTCCTGGGGCGCTTACTTCTCTTGCCTTAGCGCCCTGCTTTCTTTGGAGGCTGTTTGCGGACAGCAGCACACACAGCGGGAAGGTGCGCGCTGGCCAGCTCCAAGTCTCGGCACATAGAAGCGCAAGCCAGGCACCTGCTCGCACTTTGTCCCAGGCATGGGAAGCAGCATGCTGCGTGCCCAGAAGACATCCCGCACTGTCCTGCCTGCCACGGGGCTGCTTCTGAGCACGGAGGCACGCCTACAAGCCAGCTGAGATGGGCTTTGCCTAAGAGTCAGGGAAGTGGCGAGCGGAACAAGGGATGTGCTGCACAGGTTCCCTCGCAGGCAGATTCCCTCCTGGGGCGCTTACTTCTCTTGCCTTAGCGCCCTGCTTTGTTTGGAGGCTGTTTGCAGACAGCAGCACACACAGCGGGAAGGTGCGCGCTGGCCAGCTCCAAGTCTCGGCACATAGAAGCGCAAGCCAGGCACCTGCTCGCACTTTGTCCCGGGCATGGGAAGCAGCATGCTGCGTGCCCAGAAGACATCCCGCACTGTCCTGCCTGCCACGGGGCTGCTTCTGAGCACGGAGGCACGCCTACAAGCCAGCTGAGATGGGCTTTGCCTAAGAGTCAGGGAAGTGGCGAGCGGAACAAGGGATGTGCTGCACAGGTTCCCTCGCAGGCAGATTCCCTCCTGGGGTACTTACTTCTCTTGCCTTAGTGCCCTGCTTTGTTTGGAGGCTGTTTGCGGACAGCAGCACACACAGCGGGAAGGTGCGCGCTGGCCAGCTCCAAGTCTCGGCACATAGAAGCGCAAGCCAGGCACCTGCTCGCACTTTGTCCCGGGCATGGGAAGCAGCATGCTGCGTGCCCAGAAGACATCCCGCACTGTCCTGCCTGCCACGGGGCTGCTTCTGAGCACGGAGGCACGCCTACAAGCCAGCTGAGATGGGCTTTGCCTAAGAGTCAGGGAAGTGGCGAGCGGAACAAGGGAATGCTGCACAGCTTCCCTCGCAGGCAGATTCCCTCCTGGGGCGCTTACTTCTCTTGCCTTAGTGCCCTGCTTTGTTTGGAGGCTGTTTGCGGACAGCAGCACACACAGCGGGAAGGTGCGCGCTGGCCAGCTCCAAGTCTCGGCACATAGAAGCGCAAGCCAGGCACCTGCTCGCAATTTGTCCCGGGCATGGGAAGCAGCATGCTGCGTGCCCAGAAGACATCCCGCACTGTCCTGCCTGCCACGGGGCTGCTTCTGAGCACGGAGGCACGCCTACAAGCCAGCTGAGATGGACTTTGCCTAAGAGTCAGGGAAGTGGCGAGCGGAACAAGGGATGTGCTGCACAGCTTCCCTCGCAGGCAGATTCCCTCCTGGGGCGCTTACTTCTCTTGCCTTAGTGCCCTGCTTTGTTTGGAGGCTGTTTGCAGACAGCAGCACACACAGCGGGAAGGTGCGCGCTGGCCAGCTCCAAGTCTCGGCACATAGAAGCGCAAGCGAGGCACCTGCTCGCGGTTTGTCCCGGGCATGGGAAGCAGCATGCTGCGTGCCCAGAAGACATCCCGCACTGTCCTGCCTGCCACGGGGCTGCTTCTGAGCACGGAGGCACGCCTACAAGCCAGCTGAGATGGGCTTTGCCTAAGAGTCAGGGAAGTGGCGAGCGGAACAAGGGATGTGCTGCACAGCTTCCCTCGCAGGCAGATTCCCTCCTGGGGCGCTTACTTCTCTTGCCTTAGCGCCCTGCTTTGTTTGGAGGCTGTTTGCGGACAGCAGCACACACAGCGGGAAGGTGCGCGCTGGCCAGCTCCAAGTCTCGGCACATAGAAGCGCAAGCCAGGCACCTGCTCGCACTTTGTCCCGGGCATGGGAAGCAGCATGCTGCGTGCCCAGAAGACATCCCGCACTGTCCTGCCTGCCACGGGGCTGCTTCTGAGCACGGAGGCACGCCTACAAGCCAGCTGAGATGGGCTTTGCCTAAGAGTCAGGGAAGTGGCGAGCGGAACAAGGGATGTGCTGCACAGCTTCCCTCGCAGGCAGATTCCCTCCTGGGGTGCTTACTTCTCTTGCCTTAGCGCCCTGCTTTGTTTGGAGGCTGTTTGCGGACAGCAGCACACACAGCGGGAAGGTGCGCGCTGGCCAGCTCCAAGTCTCGGCACATAGAAGCGCAAGCCAGGCACCTGCTCGCGGTTTGTCCCGGGCATGGGAAGCAGCATGCTGCGTGCCCAGAAGACATCCCGCACTGTCCTGCCTGCCACGGGGCTGCTTCTGAGCACGGAGGCACGCCTACAAGCCAGCTGAGATGGGCTTTGCCTAAGAGTCAGGGAAGTGGCGAGCGGAACAAGGGATGTGCTGCACAGCTTCCCTCGCAGGCAGATTCCCTCCTGGGGCGCTTACTTCTCTTGCCTTAGCGCCCTGCTTTCTTTGGAGGCTGTTTGCGGACAGCAGCACACACAGCGGGAAGGTGCGCGCTGGCCAGCTCCAAGTCTCGGCACATAGAAGCGCAAGCCAGGCACCTGCTCGCGGTTTGTCCCGGGCATGGGAAGCAGCATGCTGCGTGCCCAGACTACTTCTCGCACTGTCCTGCCTGCCACGGGGCTGCTTCTGAGCACGGAGGCATGCCTACAAGCCAGCTGAGATGGGCTTTGCCTAAGAGTCAGGGAAGTGGCGAGCGGAACAAGGGATGTGCTGCACAGCTTCCCTCGCAGGCAGATTCCCTCCTGGGGCGCTTACTTCTCTTGCCTTAGTGCCCTGCTTTGTTTGGAGGCTGTTTGCAGACAGCAGCACACACAGCGGGAAGGTGCGCGCTGGCCAGCTCCAAGTCTCGGCACATAGAAGCGCTAGCCAGGCACCTGCTCGCACTTTGTCCCGGGCATGGGAAGCAGCATGCTGCGTGCCCAGACTACTTCTCGCACTGTCCTGCCTGCCACGGGGCTGCTTCTGAGCACGGAGGCACGCCTACAAGCCAGCTGAGATGGGCTTTGCCTAAGAGTCAGGGAAGTGGCGAGCGGAACAAGGGATGTGCTGCACAGCTTCCCTCGCAGGCAGATTCCCTCCTGGGGTGCTTACTTCTCTTGCCTTAGCGCCCTGCTTTGTTTGGAGGCTGTTTGCGGACAGCAGCACACACAGCGGGAAGGTGCGCGCTGGCCAGCTCCAAGTCTCGGCACATAGAAGCGCAAGCCAGGCACCTGCTTGCAATTTGTCCCGGGCATGGGAAGCAGCATGCTGCGTGCCCAGAAGACATCCCGCACTGTCCTGCCTGCCACAGGGCTGCTTCTGAGCACGGAGGCACGCCTACAAGCCAGCTGAGATGGGCTTTGCCTAAGAGTCAGGGAAGTGGCGAGCGGAACAAGGGATGTGCTGCACAGCTTCCCTCGCAGGCAGATTCCCTCCTGGGGCGCTTACTTCTCTTGCCTTAGTGCCCTGCTTTGTTTGGAGGCTGTTTGCAGACAGCAGCACACACAGCGGGAAGGTGCGCGCTGGCCAGCTCCAAGTCTCGGCAGATGGAAGCGCAAGCCAGGCACCTGCTCGCAGTTTGTCCCGGGCATGGGAAGCAGCATGCTGCGTGCCCAGAAGACATCCCGCACTGTCCTGCCTGCCACGGGGCTGCTTCTGAGCACGGAGGCACGCCTACAAGCCAGCTGAGATGGGCTTTGCCTAAGAGTCAGGGAAGTGGCGAGCGGAACAAGGGATGTGCTGCACAGCTTCCCTCGCAGGCAGATTCCCTCCTGGGGCGCTTACTTCTCTTGCCTTAGTGCCCTGCTTTGTTTGGAGGCTGTTTGCGGACAGCAGCACACACAGCGGGAAGGTGCGCGCTGGCCAGCTCCAAGTCTCGGCACATAGAAGCGCAAGCGAGGCACCTGCTCGCGGTTTGTCCCGGGCATGGGAAGCAGCATGCTGCGTGCCCAGAAGACATCCCGCACTGTCCTGCCTGCCACGGGGCTGCTTCTGAGCACGGAGGCACGCCTACAAGCCAGCTGAGATGGGCTTTGCCTAAGAGTCAGGGAAGTGGCGAGCGGAACAAGGGATGTGCTGCACAGCTTCCCTCGCAGGCAGATTCCCTCCAGGGGCGCTTTACTTTTCTTGCCTTAGCGCCCTGCTTTGTTTGGAGGCTGTTTGCGGACAGCAGCACACACAGCGGGAAGGTGCGTGCTGGCCAGCTCCAAGTCTCGGCACATAGAAGCGCTAGCCAGGCACCTGCTTGCAATTTGTCCCGGGCATGGGAAGCAGCATGCTGCGTGCCCAGAAGACATCCCGCACTGTCCTGCCTGCCACGGGGCTGCTTCTGAGCACGGAGGCACGCCTACAAGCCAGCTGAGATGGGCTTTGCCTAAGAGTCAGGGAAGTGGCGAGCGGAACAAGGGATGTGCTGCACAGCTTCCCTCGCAGGCAGATTCCCTCCTGGGGTGCTTACTTCTCTTGCCTTAGCGCCCTGCTTTGTTTGGAGGCTGTTTGCGGACAGCAGCACACACAGCGGGAAGGTGCGCGCTGGCCAGCTCCAAGTCTCGGCACATAGAAGCGCAAGCCAGGCACCTGCTTGCAATTTGTCCCGGGCATGGGAAGCAGCATGCTGCGTGCCCAGAAGACATCCCGCACTGTCCTGCCTGCCACGGGGCTGCTTCTGAGCACGGAGGCACGCCTACAAGCCAGCTGAGATGGGCTTTGCCTAAGAGTCAGGGAAGTGGCGAGCGGAACAAGGGATGTGCTGCACAGGTTCCCTCGCAGGCAGATTCCCTCCTGGGGCGCTTACTTCTCTTGCCTTAGTGCCCTGGTTTGTTTGGAGGCTGTTTGCGGACAGCAGCACACACAGCGGGAAGGTGCGCGCTGGCCAGCTCCAAGTCTCGGCACATAGAAGCGCAAGCCAGGCACCTGCTCGCGGTTTGTCCCGGGCATGGGAAGCAGCATGCTGCGTGCCCAGAAGACATCCCGCACTGTCCTGCCTGCCACGGGGCTGCTTCTGAGCACGGAGGCACGCCTACAAGCCAGCTGAGATGGGCTTTGCCTAAGAGTCAGGGAAGTGGCGAGCGGAACAAGGGATGTGCTGCACAGCTTCCCTCGCAGGCAGATTCCCTCCTGGGGTGCTTACTTCTCTTGCCTTAGTGCCCTGCTTTGTTTGGAGGCTGTTTGCGGACAGCAGCACACACAGCGGGAAGGTGCGCGCTGGCCAGCTCCAAGTCTCGGCACATAGAAGCGCAAGCCAGGCACCTGCTTGCAATTTGTCCCGGGCATGGGAAGCAGCATGCTGCGTGCCCAGAAGACATCCCGCACTGTCCTGCCTGCCACGGGGCTGCTTCTGAGCACGGAGGCACGCCTACAAGCCAGCTGAGATGGGCTTTGCCTAAGAGTCAGGGAAGTGGCGAGCGGAACAAGGGATGTGCTGCACAGGTTCCCTCGCAGGCAGATTCCCTCCTGGGGCGCTTACTTCTCTTGCCTTAGTGCCCTGCTTTGTTTGGAGGCTGTTTGCAGACAGCAGCACACACAGCGGGAAGGTGCGCGCTGGCCAGCTCCAAGTCTCGGCACATAGAAGCGCAAGCGAGGCACCTGCTCGCGGTTTGTCCCGGGCATGGGAAGCAGCATGCTGCGTGCCCAGAAGACATCCCGCACTGTCCTGCCTGCCACGGGGCTGCTTCTGAGCACGGAGGCACGCCTACAAGCCAGCTGAGATGGGCTTTGCCTAAGAGTCAGGGAAGTGGCGAGCGGAACAAGGGATGTGCTGCACAGCTTCCCTCGCAGGCAGATTCCCTCCTGGGGCGCTTACTTCTCTTGCCTTAGCGCCCTGCTTTGTTTGGAGGCTGTTTGCGGACAGCAGCACACACAGCGGGAAGGTGCGCGCTGGCCAGCTCCAAGTCTCGGCACATAGAAGCGCAAGCGAGGCACCTGCTCGCAGTTTGTCCCGGGCATGGGAAGCAGCATGCTGCGTGCCCAGAAGACATCCCGCACTGTCCTGCCTGCCACGGGGCTGCTTCTGAGCACGGAGGCACGCCTACAAGCCAGCTGAGATGGGCTTTGCCTAAGAGTCAGGGAAGTGGCGAGCGGAACAAGGGATGTGCTGCACAGGTTCCCTCGCAGGCAGATTCCCTCCTGGGGCGCTTACTTCTCTTGCCTTAGTGCCCTGCTTTGTTTGGAGGCTGTTTGCAGACAGCAGCACACACAGCGGGAAGGTGCGCGCTGGCCAGCTCCAAGTCTCGGCACATAGAAGCGCAAGCGAGGCACCTGCTCGCAGTTTGTCCCGGGCATGGGAAGCAGCATGCTGCGTGCCCAGAAGACATCCCGCACTGTCCTGCCTGCCACGGGGCTGCTTCTGAGCACGGAGGCACGCCTACAAGCCAGCTGAGATGGGCTTTGCCTAAGAGTCAGGGAAGTGGCGAGCGGAACAAGGGATGTGCTGCACAGCTTCCCTCGCAGGCAGATTCCCTCCTGGGGCGCTTACTTCTCTTGCCTTAGCGCCCTGCTTTGTTTGGAGGCTGTTTGCGGACAGCAGCACACACAGCGGGAAGGTGCGCGCTGGCCAGCTCCAAGTCTCGGCACATAGAAGCGCAAGCCAGGCACCTGCTTGCAATTTGTCCCGGGCATGGGAAGCAGCATGCTGCGTGCCCAGAAGACATCCCGCACTGTCCTGCCTGCCACGGGGCTGCTTCTGAGCACGGAGGCACGCCTACAAGCCAGCTGAGATGGGCTTTGCCTAAGAGTCAGGGAAGTGGCGAGCGGAACAAGGGATGTGCTGCACAGGTTCCCTCGCAGGCAGATTCCCTCCTGGGGCGCTTACTTCTCTTGCCTTAGTGCCCTGCTTTCTTTGGAGGCTGTTTGCGGACAGCAGCACACACAGCGGGAAGGTGCGCGCTGGCCAGCTCCAAGTCTCGGCACATAGAAGCGCAAGCCAGGCACCTGCTCGCGGTTTGTCCCGGGCATGGGAAGCAGCATGCTGCGTGCCCAGACTACTTCTCGCACTGCCCTGCCTGCCACGGGGCTGCTTCTGAGCACGGAGGCACGCCTACAAGCCAGCTGAGATGGGCTTTGCCTAAGAGTCAGGGAAGTGGCGAGCGGAACAAGGGATGTGCTGCACAGGTTCCCTCGCAGGCAGATTCCCTCCTGGGGCGCTTACTTCTCTTGCCTTAGCGCCCTGCTTTGTTTGGAGGCTGTTTGCGGACAGCAGCACACACAGCGGGAAGGTGCGCGCTGGCCAGCTCCAAGTCTCGGCACATAGAAGCGCAAGCCAGGCACCTGCTCGCGGTTTGTCCCGGGCATGGGAAGCAGCATGCTGCGTGCCCAGAAGACATCCCGCACTGTCCTGCCTGCCACGGGGCTGCTTCTGAGCACGGAGGCATGCCTACAAGCCAGCTGAGATGGGCTTTGCCTAAGAGTGAGGGAAGTGGCGAGCGGAACAAGGGATGTGCTGCACAGCTTCCCTCGCAGGCAGATTCCCTCCTGGGGTGCTTACTTCTCTTGCCTTAGCGACCTGCTTTGTTTGGAGGCTGTTTGCGGACAGCAGCACACACAGCGGGAAGGTGCGCGCTGGCCAGCTCCAAGTCTCGGCACATAGAAGCGCAAGCCAGGCACCTGCTCACACTTTGTCCCGGGCATGGGAAGCAGCATGCTGCGTGCCCAGAAGACATCCCGCACTGTCCTGCCTGCCACGGGGCTGCTTCTGAGCACGGAGGCACGCCTACAAGCCAGCTGAGATGGGCTTTGCCTAAGAGTCAGGGAAGTGGCGAGCGGAACAAGGGATGTGCTGCACAGCTTCCCTCGCAGGCAGATTCCCTCCTGGGGCGCTTACTTCTCTTGCCTTAGTGCCCTGCTTTGTTTGGAGGTTGTTTGCGGACAGCAGCACACACAGCGGGAAGGTGCGCGCTGGCCAGCTCCAAGTCTTGGCACATAGAAGCGCAAGCGAGGCACCTGCTCGCAGTTTGTCCCGGGCATGGGAAGCAGCATGCTGCGTGCCCAGAAGACATCCCGCACTGTCCTGCCTGCCACGGGGCTGCTTCTGAGCACGGAGGCACGCCTACAAGCCAGCTGAGATGGGCTTTGCCTAAGAGTCAGGGAAGTGGCGAGCGGAACAAGGGATGTGCTGCACAGCTTCCCTCGCAGGCAGATTCCCTCCAGGGGCGCTTTACTTCTCTTGCCTTAGCGCCCTGCTTTGTTTGGAGGCTGTTTGCGGACAGCAGCACACACAGCGGGAAGGTGCGCGCTGGCCAGCTCCAAGTCTCGGCACATAGAAGCGCTAGCCAGGCACCTGCTTGCAATTTGTCCCGGGCATGGGAAGCAGCATGCTGCGTGCCCAGAAGACATCCCGCACTGTCCTGCCTGCCACGGGGCTGCTTCTGAGCACGGAGGCACGCCTACAAGCCAGCTGAGATGGGCTTTGCCTAAGAGTCAGGGAAGTGGCGAGCGGAACAAGGGATGTGCTGCACAGCTTCCCTCGCAGGCAGATTCCCTC
Source organism: Rhea pennata (assembly GCF_028389875.1). NCBI lineage: Eukaryota > Metazoa > Chordata > Aves > Rheiformes > Rheidae > Rhea > Rhea pennata. The sequence continues at coordinate 42,322 of NW_026907622.1, read as the reverse complement.
CTGGGGTGCTTACTTCTCTTGCCTTAGTGCCCTGGTTTGTTTGGAGGCTGTTTGCGGACAGCAGCACACACAGCGGGAAGGTGCGCGCTGGCCAGCTCCAAGTCTCGGCACATAGAAGCGCAAGCCAGGCACCTGCTCGCGGTTTGTCCCGGGCATGGGAAGCAGCATGCTGCGTGCCCAGAAGACATCCCGCACTGTCCTGCCTGCCACGGGGCTGCTTCTGAGCACGGAGGCACGTCTACAAGGCAGCTGAGATGGGCTTTGCCTAAGAGTCAGGGAAGTGGCGAGCGGAACAAGGGATGTGCTGCACAGGTTCCCTCGCAGGCAGATTCCCTCCTGGGGCGCTTACTTCTCTTGCCTTAGTGCCCTGCTTTCTTTGGAGGCTGTTTGCGGACAGCAGCACACACAGCGGGAAGGTGCGCGCTGGCCAGCTCCAAGTCTCGGCACATAGAAGCGCAAGCCAGGCACCTGCTCGCGGTTTGTCCCGGGCATGGGAAGCAGCATGCTGCGTGCCCAGACTACTTCTCGCACTGTCCTGCCTGCCACGGGGCTGCTTCTGAGCACGGAGGCACGCCTACAAGCCAGCTGAGATGGGCTTTGCCTAAGAGTCAGGGAAGTGGCGAGCGGAACAAGGGATGTGCTGCACAGGTTCCCTCGCAGGCAGATTCCCTCCTGGGGCGCTTACTTCTCTTGCCTTAGCGCCCTGCTTTCTTTGGAGGCTGTTTGCGGACAGCAGCACACACAGCGGGAAGGTGCGCGCTGGCCAGCTCCAAGTCTCGGCACATAGAAGCACAAGCCAGGCACCTGCTCGCGGTTTGTCCCGGGCATGGGAAGCAGCATGCTGCGTGCCCAGAAGACATCCCGCACTGTCCTGCCTGCCACGGGGCTGCTTCTGAGCACGGAGGCATGCCTACAAGCCAGCTGAGATGGGCTTTGCCTAAGAGTCAGGGAAGTGGCGAGCGGAACAAGGGATGTGCTGCACAGCTTCCCTCGCAGGCAGATTCCCTCCTGGGGTGCTTACTTCTCTTGCCTTAGCGCCCTGCTTTCTTTGGAGGCTGTTTGCGGACAGCAGCACACACAGCGGGAAGGTGCGCGCTGGCCAGCTCCAAGTCTCGGCACATAGAAGCGCAAGCCAGGCACCTGCTCGCACTTTGTCCCGGGCATGGGAAGCAGCATGCTGCGTGCCCAGAAGACATCCCGCACTGTCCTGCCTGCCACGGGGCTGCTTCTGAGCACGGAGGCACGCCTACAAGCCAGCTGAGATGGGCTTTGCCTAAGAGTCAGGGAAGTGGCGAGCGGAACAAGGGATGTGCTGCACAGGTTCCCTCGCAGGCAGATTCCCTCCTGGGGCGCTTACTTCTCTTGCCTTAGTGCCCTGCTTTGTTTGGAGGCTGTTTGCAGACAGCAGCACACACAGCGGGAAGGTGCGCGCTGGCCAGCTCCAAGTCTCGGCACATAGAAGCGCAAGCGAGGCACCTGCTCGCAGTTTGTCCCGGGCATGGGAAGCAGCATGCTGCGTGCCCAGAAGACATCCCGCACTGTCCTGCCTGCCACGGGGCTGCTTCTGAGCACGGAGGCACGCCTACAAGCCAGCTGAGATGGGCTTTGCCTAAGAGTCAGGGAAGTGGCGAGCGGAACAAGGGATGTGCTGCACAGCTTCCCTCGCAGGCAGATTCCCTCCTGGGGCGCTTACTTCTCTTGCCTTAGCGCCCTGCTTTGTTTGGAGGCTGTTTGCGGACAGCAGCACACACAGCGGGAAGGTGCGCGCTGGCCAGCTCCAAGTCTCGGCACATAGAAGCGCAAGCCAGGCACCTGCTTGCAATTTGTCCCGGGTATGGGAAGCAGCATGCTGCGTGCCCAGAAGACATCCCGCACTGTCCTGCCTGCCACGGGGCTGCTTCTGAGCATGGAGGCACGCCTACAAGCCAGCTGAGATGGGCTTTGCCTAAGAGTCAGGGAAGTGGCGAGCGGAACAAGGGATGTGCTGCACAGGTTCCCTCGCAGGCAGATTCCCTCCTGGGGCGCTTACTTCTCTTGCCTTAGTGCCCTGCTTTCTTTGGAGGCTGTTTGCGGACAGCAGCACACACAGCGGGAAGGTGCACGCTGGCCAGCTCCAAGTCTCGGCACATAGAAGCGCAAGCCAGGCACCTGCTCGCGGTTTGTCCCGGGCATGGGAAGCAGCATGCTGCGTGCCCAGACTACTTCTCGCACTGCCCTGCCTGCCACGGGGCTGCTTCTGAGCACGGAGGCACGCCTACAAGCCAGCTGAGATGGGCTTTGCCTAAGAGTCAGGGAAGTGGCGAGCGGAACAAGGGATGTGCTGCACAGGTTCCCTCGCAGGCAGATTCCCTCCTGGGGCGCTTACTTCTCTTGCCTTAGCGCCCTGCTTTGTTTGGAGGCTGTTTGCGGACAGCAGCACACACAGCGGGAAGGTGCGCGCTGGCCAGCTCCAAGTCTCGGCACATAGAAGCGCAAGCCAGGCACCTGCTCGCGGTTTGTCCCGGGCATGGGAAGCAGCATGCTGCGTGCCCAGAAGACATCCCGCACTGTCCTGCCTGCCACGGGGCTGCTTCTGAGCACGGAGGCATGCCTACAAGCCAGCTGAGATGGGCTTTGCCTAAGAGTGAGGGAAGTGGCGAGCGGAACAAGGGATGTGCTGCACAGCTTCCCTCGCAGGCAGATTCCCTCCTGGGGTGCTTACTTCTCTTGCCTTAGCGCCCTGCTTTGTTTGGAGGCTGTTTGCGGACAGCAGCACACACAGCGGGAAGGTGCGCGCTGGCCAGCTCCAAGTCTCGGCACATAGAAGCGCAAGCCAGGCACCTGCTCACACTTTGTCCCGGGCATGGGAAGCAGCATGCTGCGTGCCCAGAAGACATCCCGCACTGTCCTGCCTGCCACGGGGCTGCTTCTGAGCACGGAGGCACGCCTACAAGCCAGCTGAGATGGGCTTTGCCTAAGAGTCAGGGAAGTGGCGAGCGGAACAAGGGATGTGCTGCACAGCTTCCCTCGCAGGCAGATTCCCTCCTGGGGCGCTTACTTCTCTTGCCTTAGTGCCCTGCTTTGTTTGGAGGTTGTTTGCGGACAGCAGCACACACAGCGGGAAGGTGCGCGCTGGCCAGCTCCAAGTCTTGGCACATAGAAGCGCAAGCGAGGCACCTGCTCGCAGTTTGTCCCGGGCATGGGAAGCAGCATGCTGCGTGCCCAGAAGACATCCCGCACTGTCCTGCCTGCCACGGGGCTGCTTCTGAGCACGGAGGCACGCCTACAAGCCAGCTGAGATGGGCTTTGCCTAAGAGTCAGGGAAGTGGCGAGCGGAACAAGGGATGTGCTGCACAGCTTCCCTCGCAGGCAGATTCCCTCCAGGGGCGCTTTACTTCTCTTGCCTTAGCGCCCTGCTTTGTTTGGAGGCTGTTTGCGGACAGCAGCACACACAGCGGGAAGGTGCGCGCTGGCCAGCTCCAAGTCTCGGCACATAGAAGCGCTAGCCAGGCACCTGCTTGCAATTTGTCCCGGGCATGGGAAGCAGCATGCTGCGTGCCCAGAAGACATCCCGCACTGTCCTGCCTGCCACGGGGCTGCTTCTGAGCACGGAGGCACGCCTACAAGCCAGCTGAGATGGGCTTTGCCTAAGAGTCAGGGAAGTGGCGAGCGGAACAAGGGATGTGCTGCACAGCTTCCCTCGCAGGCAGATTCCCTCCTGGGGTGCTTACTTCTCTTGCCTTAGTGCCCTGGTTTGTTTGGAGGCTGTTTGCGGACAGCAGCACACACAGCGGGAAGGTGCGCGCTGGCCAGCTCCAAGTCTCGGCACATAGAAGCGCAAGCCAGGCACCTGCTTGCAATTTGTCCCGGGCATGGGAAGCAGCATGCTGCGTGCCCAGAAGACATCCCGCACTGTCCTGCCTGCCACGGGGCTGCTTCTGAGCACGGAGGCACGTCTACAAGGCAGCTGAGATGGGCTTTGCCTAAGAGTCAGGGAAGTGGCGAGCGGAACAAGGGATGTGCTGCACAGGTTCCCTCGCAGGCAGATTCCCTCCTGGGGCGCTTACTTCTCTTGCCTTAGTGCCCTGCTTTCTTTGGAGGCTGTTTGCGGACAGCAGCACACACAGCGGGAAGGTGCGCGCTGGCCAGCTCCAAGTCTCGGCACATAGAAGCGCAAGCCAGGCACCTGCTCGCGGTTTGTCCCGGGCATGGGAAGCAGCATGCTGCGTGCCCAGACTACTTCTCGCACTGTCCTGCCTGCCACGGGGCTGCTTCTGAGCACGGAGGCACGCCTACAAGCCAGCTGAGATGGGCTTTGCCTAAGAGTCAGGGAAGTGGCGAGCGGAACAAGGGATGTGCTGCACAGGTTCCCTCGCAGGCAGATTCCCTCCTGGGGCGCTTACTTCTCTTGCCTTAGCGCCCTGCTTTCTTTGGAGGCTGTTTGCGGACAGCAGCACACACAGCGGGAAGGTGCGCGCTGGCCAGCTCCAAGTCTCGGCACATAGAAGCGCAAGCCAGGCACCTGCTCGCGGTTTGTCCCGGGCATGGGAAGCAGCATGCTGCGTGCCCAGAAGACATCCCGCACTGTCCTGCCTGCCACGGGGCTGCTTCTGAGCACGGAGGCACGCCTACAAGCCAGCTGAGATGGGCTTTGCCTAAGAGTCAGGGAAGTGGCGAGCGGAACAAGGGATGTGCTGCACAGCTTCCCTCGCAGGCAGATTCCCTCCTGGGGCGCTTACTTCTCTTGCCTTAGCGCCCTGCTTTGTTTGGAGGCTGTTTGCGGACAGCAGCACACACAGCGGGAAGGTGCGCGCTGGCCAGCTCCAAGTCTCGGCACATAGAAGCGCAAGCCAGGCACCTGCTTGCAATTTGTCCCGGGCATGGGAAGCAGCATGCTGCGTGCCCAGAAGACATCCCGCACTGTCCTGCCTGCCACAGGGCTGCTTCTGAGCACAGAGGCACGCCTACAAGCCAGCTGAGATGGGCTTTGCCTAAGAGTCAGGGAAGTGGCGAGCGGAACAAGGGATGTGCTGCACAGCTTCCCTCGCAGGCAGATTCCCTCCTGGGGCGCTTACTTCTCTTGCCTTAGTGCCCTGGTTTGTTTGGAGGCTGTTTGCGGACAGCAGCACACACAGCGGGAAGGTGCGCGCTGGCCAGCTCCAAGTCTCGGCACATAGAAGCGCAAGCGAGGCACCTGCTCGCGGTTTGTCCCGGGCATGGGAAGCAGCATGCTGCATGCCCAGAAGACATCCCGCACTGTCCTGCCTGCCACGGGGCTGCTTCTGAGCACGGAGGCACGCCTACAAGCCAGCTGAGATGGGCTTTGCCTAAGAGTGAGGGAAGTGGCGAGCGGAACAAGGGATGTGCTGCACAGCTTCCCTCGCAGGCAGATTCCCTCCTGGGGCGCTTACTTCTCCTGCCTTAGTGCCCTGCTTTGTTTGGAGGCTGTTTGCAGACAGCAGCACACACAGCGGGAAGGTGCGCGCTGGCCAGCTCCAAGTCTCGGCACATAGAAGCGCAAGCCAGGCACCTGCTCGCGGTTTGTCCCGGGCATGGGAAGCAGCATGCTGCGTGCCCAGAAGACATCCCGCACTGCCCTGCCTGCCACGGGGCTGATTCTGAGCACGGAGGCACGAGTACAAGCCAGCTGAGATGGGCTTTGCCTAAGAGTCAGGGAAGTGGCGAGCGGAACAAGGGATGTGCTGCAAAGTTTCCCTCGCAGGCAGATTCCCTCCTGGGGTGCTTACTTCTCTTGCCTTAGCGCCCTGCTTTGTTTGGAGGCTGTTTGCGGACAGCAGCACACACAGCGGGAAGGTGCGCGCTGGCCAGCTCCAAGTCTCGGCACATAGAAGCGCTAGCCAGGCACCTGCTTGCAATTTGTCCCGGGCATGGGAAGCAGCATGCTGCGTGCCCAGAAGACATCCCGCACTGCCCTGCCTGCCACGTGGCTGCTTCTGAGCACGGAGGCACGCCTACAAGCCAGCTGAGATGGGCTTTGCCTAAGAGTCAGGGAAGTGGCGAGCGGAACAAGGGATGTGCTGCACAGCTTCCCTCGCAGGCAGATTCCCTCCTGGGGCGTTTACTTCTCTTGCCTTAGTGCCCTGCTTTCTATGGAGGCTGTTTGCGGACAGCAGCACACACAGCGGGAAGGTGCGCGCTGGCCAGCTCCAAGTCTCGGCACATAGAAGCGCAAGCCAGGCACCTGCTTGCAATTTGTCCCGGGCATGGGAAGCAGCATGCTGCGTGCCCAGAAGACATCCCGCACTGTCCTGCCTGCCACGGGGCTGCTTCTGAGCACGGAGGCACGCCTACAAGCCAGCTGAGATGGGCTTTGCCTAAGAGTCAGGGAAGTGGCGAGCGGAACAAGGGATGTGCTGCACAGCTTCCCTCGCAGGCAGATTCCCTCCTGGGGCGTTTACTTCTCTTGCCTTAGTGCCCTGCTTTCTATGGAGGCTGTTTGCGGACAGCAGCACACACAGCGGGAAGGTGCGCGCTGGCCAGCTCCAAGTCTCGGCACATAGAAGCGCAAGCCAGGCACCTGCTCGCGGTTTGTCCCGGGCATGGGAAGCAGCATGCTGCGTGCCCAGAAGACATCCCGCACTGCCCTGCCTGCCACGGGGCTGCTTCTGAGCACGGAGGCACGAGTACAAGCCAGCTGAGATGGGCTTTGCCTAAGAGTCAGGGAAGTGGCGAGCGGAACAAGGGATGTGCTGCAAAGTTTCCCTCGCAGGCAGATTCCCTCCTGGGGTGCTTACTTCTCTTGCCTTAGCGCCCTGCTTTGTTTGGAGGCTGTTTGCGGACAGCAGCACACACAGCGGGAAGGTGCGCGCTGGCCAGCTCCAAGTCTCGGCACATAGAAGCGCTAGCCAGGCACCTGCTTGCAATTTGTCCCGGGCATGGGAAGCAGCATGCTGCGTGCCCAGAAGACATCCCGCACTGTCCTGCCTGCCACGGGGCTGCTTCTGAGCACGGAGGCACGCCTACAAGCCAGCTGAGATGGGCTTTGCCTAAGAGTCAGGGAAGTGGCGAGCGGAACAAGGGATGTGCTGCACAGCTTCCCTCGCAGGCAGATTCCCTCCTGGGGCGTTTACTTCTCCTGCCTTAGTGCCCTGGTTTGTTTGGAGGCTGTTTGCGGACAGCAGCACACACAGCGGGAAGGTGCGCGCTGGCCAGCTCCAAGTCTCGGCACATAGAAGCGCAAGCCAGGCACCTGCTCGCGGTTTGTCCCGGGCATGGGAAGCAGCATGCTGCGTGCCCAGAAGACATCCCGCACTGTCCTGCCTGCCACGGGGCTGCTTCTGAGCACGGAGGCACGCCTACAAGCCAGCTGAGATGGGCTTTGCCTAAGAGTCAGGGAAGTGGCGAGCGGAACAAGGGATGTGCTGCACAGCTTCCCTCGCAGGCAGATTCCCTCCTGGGGCGCTTACTTCTCTTGCCTTAGTGCCCTGCTTTGTTTGGAGGCTGTTTGCAGACAGCAGCACACACAGCGGGAAGGTGCGTGCTGGCCAGCTCCAAGTCTCGGCACATAGAAGCGCAAGCGAGGCACCTGCTCGCGGTTTGTCCCGGGCATGGGAAGCAGCATGCTGCGTGCCCAGAAGACATCCCGCACTGTCCTGCCTGCCACGGGGCTGCTTCTGAGCACGGAGGCACGCCTACAAGCCAGCTGAGATGGGCTTTGCCTAAGAGTCAGGGAAGTGGCGAGCGGAACAAGGGATGTGCTGCACAGCTTCCCTCGCAGGCAGATTCCCTCCGGGGGCGCTTACTTCTCTTGCCTTAGCGCCCTGCTTTGTTTGGAGGCTGTTTGCGGACAGCAGCACACACAGTGGGAAGGTGCGCGCTGGCCAGCTCCAAGTCTCGGCACATAGAAGCGCAAGCCAGGCACCTGCTTGCAATTTGTCCCGGGCATGGGAAGCAGCATGCTGCGTGCCCAGAAGACATCCCGCACTGTCCTGCCTGCCACGGGGCTGCTTCTGAGCACGGAGGCACGCCTACAAGCCAGCTGAGATGGGCTTTGCCTAAGAGTCAGGGAAGTGGCGAGCGGAACAAGGGATGTGCTGCACAGCTTCCCTCGCAGGCAGATTCCCTCCTGGGGTGCTTACTTCTCCTGCCTTAGTGCCCTGCTTTGTTTGGAGGCTGTTTGCGGACAGCAGCACACACAGCGGGAAGGTGCGCGCTGGCCAGCTCCAAGTCTCGGCACATAGAAGCGCAAGCCAGGCACCTGCTCGCACTTTGTCCCGGGCATGGGAAGCAGCATGCTGCGTGCCCAGAAGACATCCCGCACTGTCCTGCCTGCCACGGGGCTGCTTCTGAGCACGGAGGCACGCCTACAAGCCAGCTGAGATGGGCTTTGCCTAAGAGTCAGGGAAGTGGCGAGCAGAACAAGGGATGTGCTGCACAGCTTCCCTCGCAGGCAGATTCCCTCCTGGGGCGCTTACTTCTCTTGCCTTAGTGCCCTGCTTTGTTTGGAGGCTGTTTGCGGACAGCAGCACACACAGCGGGAAGGTGCGCGCTGGCCAGCTCCAAGTCTCGGCAGATGGAAGCGCAAGTCTGGCACCTGCTCGCAGTTTGTCCCGGGCATGGGAAGCAGCATGCTGCATGCCCAGAAGACATCCCGCACTGTCCTGCCTGCCACGGGGCTGCTTCTGAGCACGGAGGCACGCCTACAAGCCAGCTGAGATGGGCTTTGCCTAAGAGTCAGGGAAGTGGCGAGCGGAACAAGGGATGTGCTGCACAGCTTCCCTCGCAGGCAGATTCCCTCCTGGGGTGCTTACTTCTCTTGCCTTAGTGCCCTGCTTTGTTTGGAGGCTGTTTGCGGACAGCAGCACACACAGCGGGAAGGTGCGCGCTGGCCAGCTCCAAGTCTCGGCACATAGAAGCGCAAGCCAGGCACCTGCTTGCAATTTGTCCCGGGCATGGGAAGCAGCATGCTGCGTGCCCAGAAGACATCCCGCACTGTCCTGCCTGCCACGGGGCTGCTTCTGAGCACGGAGGCACACCTACAAGCCAGCTGAGATGGGCTTTGCCTAAGAGTCAGGGAAGTGGCGAGCGGAACAAGGGATGTGCTGCACAGCTTCCCTCGCAGGCAGATTCCCTCCTGGGGTGCTTACTTCTCTTGCCTTAGCGCCCTGCTTTGTTTGGAGGCTGTTTGCGGACAGCAGCACACACAGCGGGAAGGTGCGCGCTGGCCAGCTCCAAGTCTCGGCACATAGAAGCGCAAGCGAGGCACCTGCTCGCGGTTTGTCCCGGGCATGGGAAGCAGCATGCTGCGTGCCCAGAAGACATCCCGCACTGTCCTGCCTGCCACGGGGCTGCTTCTGAGCACGGAGGCACGCCTACAAGCCAGCTGAGATGGGCTTTGCCTAAGAGTCAGGGAAGTGGCGAGCGGAACAAGGGATGTGCTGCACAGCTTCCCTCGCAGGCAGATTCCCTCCTGGGGTGCTTACTTCTCTTGCCTTAGCGCCCTGCTTTGTTTGGAGGCTGTTTGCGGACAGCAGCACACACAGCGGGAAGGTGCGCGCTGGCCAGCTCCAAGTCTCGGCACATAGAAGCGCAAGCCAGGCACCTGCTTGCAATTTGTCCCGGGCATGGGAAGCAGCATGCTGCGTGCCCAGAAGACATCCCGCACTGTCCTGCCTGCCACGGGGCTGCTTCTGAGCACGGAGGCACGCCTACAAGCCAGCTGAGATGGGCTTTGCCTAAGAGTCAGGGAAGTGGCGAGCGGAACAAGGGATGTGCTGCACAGCTTCCCTCGCAGGCAGATTCCCTCCTGGGGCGCTTACTTCTCCTGCCTTAGTGCCCTGGTTTGTTTGGAGGCTGTTTGCGGACAGCAGCACACACAGCGGGAAGGTGCGCGCTGGCCAGCTCCAAGTCTCGGCACATAGAAGCGCAAGCCAGGCACCTGCTCGCAGTTTGTCCCGGGCATGGGAAGCAGCATGCTGCATGCCCAGAAGACATCCCGCACTGTCCTGCCTGCCACGGGGCTGCTTCTGAGCACGGAGGCACGCCTACAAGCCAGCTGAGATGGGCTTTGCCTAAGAGTCAGGGAAGTGGCGAGCAGAACAAGGGATGTGCTGCACAGCTTCCCTCGCAGGCAGATTCCCTCCTGGGGCGCTTACTTCTCTTGCCTTAGCGCCCTGCTTTCTATGGAGGCTGTTTGCGGACAGCAGCACACACAGCGGGAAGGTGCGCGCTGGCCAGCTCCAAGTCTCGGCACATAGAAGCGCTAGCCAGGCACCTGCTTGCAATTTGTCCCGGGCATGGGAAGCAGCATGCTGCGTGCCCAGAAGACATCCCGCACTGTCCTGCCTGCCACGGGGCTGCTTCTGAGCACGGAGGCACGCCTACAAGCCAGCTGAGATGGGCTTTGCCTAAGAGTCAGGGAAGTGGCGAGCGGAACAAGGGATGTACTGCACAGCTTCCCTCGCAGGCAGATTCCCTCCTGGGGTGCTTACTTCTCTTGCCTTAGTGCCCTGCTTTGTTTGGAGGCTGTTTGCGGACAGCAGCACACACAGCGGGAAGGTGCGCGCTGGCCAGCTCCAAGTCTCAGCACATAGAAGCGCAAGCCAGGCACCTGCTTGCAATTTGTCCCGGGCATGGGAAGCAGCATGCTGCGTGCCCAGAAGACATCCCGCACTGTCCTGCCTGCCACGGGGCTGCTTCTGAGCACGGAGGCACGCCTACAAGCCAGCTGAGATGGGCTTTGCCTAAGAGTCAGGGAAGTGGCGAGCGGAACAAGGGATGTGCTGCACAGCTTCCCTCGCAGGCAGATTCCCTCCTGGGGCGCTTACTTCTCTTGCCTTAGTGCCCTGGTTTGTTTGGAGGCTGTTTGCGGACAGCAGCACACACAGCGGGAAGGTGCGCGCTGGCCAGCTCCAAGTCTCGGCACATAGAAGCGCAAGCGAGGCACCTGCTCGCGGTTTGTCCCGGGCATGGGAAGCAGCATGCTGCATGCCCAGAAGACATCCCGCACTGTCCTGCCTGCCACGGGGCTGCTTCTGAGCACGGAGGCACGCCTACAAGCCAGCTGAGATGGGCTTTGCCTAAGAGTCAGGGAAGTGGCGAGCGGAACAAGGGATGTGCTGCACAGCTTCCCTCGCAGGCAGATTCCCTCCTGGGGCGCTTACTTCTCCTGCCTTAGTGCCCTGCTTTCTATGGAGGCTGTTTGCAGACAGCAGCACACACAGCGGGAAGGTGCGCGCTGGCCAGCTCCAAGTCTCGGCACATAGAAGCGCAAGCGAGGCACCTGCTCGCGGTTTGTCCCGGGCATGGGAAGCAGCATGCTGCGTGCCCAGAAGACATCCCGCACTGCCCTGCCTGCCACGGGGCTGCTTCTGAGCACGGAGGCATGCCTACAAGCCAGCTGAGATGGGCTTTGCCTAAGAGTCAGGGAAGTGGCGAGCGGAACAAGGGATGTGCTGCAAAGTTTCCCTCGCAGGCAGATTCCCTCCTGGGGTGCTTACTTCTCTTGCCTTAGCGCCCTGCTTTGTTTGGAGGCTGTTTGCGGACAGCAGCACACACAGCGGGAAGGTGCGCGCTGGCCAGCTCCAAGTCTCGGCACATAGAAGCGCTAGCCAGGCACCTGCTTGCAATTTGTCCCAGGCATGGGAAGCAGCATGCTGCGTGCCCAGAAGACATCCCGCACTGCCCTGCCTGCCACGGGGCTGCTTCTGAGCACGGAGGCACGCCTACAAGCCAGCTGAGATGGGCTTTGCCTAAGAGTCAGGGAAGTGGCGAGCGGAACAAGGGATGTGCTGCACAGCTTCCCTCGCAGGCAGATTCCCTCCTGGGGCGTTTACTTCTCTTGCCTTAGTGCCCTGCTTTCTATGGAGGCTGTTTGCGGACAGCAGCACACACAGCGGGAAGGTGCGCGCTGGCCAGCTCCAAGTCTCGGCACATAGAAGCGCAAGCCAGGCACCTGCTCGCGGTTTGTCCCGGGCATGGGAAGCAGCATGCTGCATGCCCAGAAGACATCCCACACTGTCCTGCCTGCCACGGGGCTGCTTCTGAGCACGGAGGCACGCCTACAAGCCAGCTGAGATGGGCTTTGCCTAAGAGTCAGGGAAGTGGCGAGCAGAACAAGGGATGTGCTGCACAGCTTCCCTCGCAGGCAGATTCCCTCCTGGGGCGCTTACTTCTCCTGCCTTAGTGCCCTGCTTTGTTTGGAGGCTGTTTGCGGACAGCAGCACACACAGCGGGAAGGTGCGCGCTGGCCAGCTCCAAGTCTTGGCACATAGAAGCGCAAGCCAGGCACCTGCTCGCGGTTTGTCCCGGGCATGGGAAGCAGCATGCTGCGTGCCCAGAAGACATCCCGCACTGTCCTGCCTGCCACGTGGCTGCTTCTGAGCACGGAGGCACGCCTACAAGCCAGCTGAGATGGGCTTTGCCTAAGAGTCAGGGAAGTGGCGAGCGGAACAAGGGATGTGCTGCACAGGTTCCCTCGCAGGCAGATTCCCTCCTGGGGCGCTTACTTCTCTTGCCTTAGCGCCCTGCTTTGTTTGGAGGCTGTTTGCGGACAGCAGCACACACAGCGGGAAGGTGCGCGCTGGCCAGCTCCAAGTCTCGGCACATAGAAGCGCAAGCCAGGCACCTGCTCGCGGTTTGTCCCGGGCATGGGAAGCAGCATGCTGCGTGCCCAGAAGACATCCCGCACTGTCCTGCCTGCCACGGGGCTGCTTCTGAGCACGGAGGCACGCCTACAAGCCAGCTGAGATGGGCTTTGCCTAAGAGTCAGGGAAGTGGCGAGCAGAACAAGGGATGTGCTGCACAGCTTCCCTCGCAGGCAGATTCCCTCCTGGGGCGCTTACTTCTCCTGCCTTAGTGCCCTGCTTTGTTTGGAGGCTGTTTGCGGACAGCAGCACACACAGCGGGAAGGTGCGCGCTGGCCAGCTCCAAGTCTTGGCACATAGAAGCGCAAGCCAGGCACCTGCTCGCGGTTTGTCCCGGGCATGGGAAGCAGCATGCTGCGTGCCCAGAAGACATCCCGCACTGTCCTGCCTGCCACGGGGCTGCTTCTGAGCACGGAGGCACGCCTACAAGCCAGCTGAGATGGGCTTTGCCTAAGAGTCAGGGAAGTGGCGAGCGGAACAAGGGATGTGCTGCACAGCTTCCCTCGCAGGCAGATTCCCTCCTGGGGCGCTTACTTCTCTTGCCTTAGCGCCCTGCTTTCTATGGAGGCTGTTTGCGGACAGCAGCACACACAGCGGGAAGGTGCGCGCTGGCCAGCTCCAAGTCTCGGCACATAGAAGCGCTAGCCAGGCACCTGCTTGCAATTTGTCCCGGGCATGGGAAGCAGCATGCTGCGTGCCCAGAAGACATCCCGCACTGTCCTGCCTGCCACGGGGCTGCTTCTGAGCACGGAGGCACGCCTACAAGCCAGCTGAGATGGGCTTTGCCTAAGAGTCAGGGAAGTGGCGAGCGGAACAAGGGATGTGCTGCACAGCTTCCCTCGCAGGCAGATTCCCTCCTGGGGCGCTTACTTCTCTTGCCTTAGCGCCCTGCTTTCTATGGAGGCTGTTTGCGGACAGCAGCACACACAGCGGGAAGGTGCGCGCTGGCCAGCTCCAAGTCTCGGCACATAGAAGCGCTAGCCAGGCACCTGCTTGCAATTTGTCCCGGGCATGGGAAGCAGCATGCTGCGTGCCCAGAAGACATCCCGCACTGTCCTGCCTGCCACGGGGCTGCTTCTGAGCACGGAGGCACGCCTACAAGCCAGCTGAGATGGGCTTTGCCTAAGAGTCAGGGAAGTGGCGAGCGGAACAAGGGATGTACTGCACAGGTTCCCTCGCAGGCAGATTCCCTCCTGGGGTGCTTACTTCTCTTGCCTTAGTGCCCTGCTTTGTTTGGAGGCTGTTTGCGGACAGCAGCACACACAGCGGGAAGGTGCGCGCTGGCCAGCTCCAAGTCTCAGCACATAGAAGCGCAAGCCAGGCACCTGCTTGCAATTTGTCCCGGGCATGGGAAGCAGCATGCTGCGTGCCCAGAAGACATCCCGCACTGTCCTGCCTGCCACGGGGCTGCTTCTGAGCACGGAGGCACGCCTACAAGCCAGCTGAGATGGGCTTTGCCTAAGAGTCAGGGAAGTGGCGAGCGGAACAAGGATGTGCTGCACAGCTTCCCTCGCAGGCAGATTCCCTCCTGGGGCGTTTACTTCTCTTGCCTTAGTGCCCTGCTTTCTATGGAGGCTGTTTGCGGACAGCAGCACACACAGCGGGAAGGTGCGCGCTGGCCAGCTCCAAGTCTCGGCACATAGAAGCGCAAGCCAGGCACCTGCTCGCGGTTTGTCCCGGGCATGGAAGCAGCATGCTGCATGCCCAGAAGACATCCCGCACTGTCCTGCCTGCCACGGGGCTGCTTCTGAGCACGGAGGCACGCCTACAAGCCAGCTGAGATGGGCTTTGCCTAAGAGTCAGGGAAGTGGCGAGCAGAACAAGGGATGTGCTGCACAGCTTCCCTCGCAGGCAGATTCCCTCCTGGGGCGCTTACTTCTCCTGCCTTAGTGCCCTGCTTTGTTTGGAGGCTGTTTGCGGACAGCAGCACACACAGCGGGAAGGTGCGCGCTGGCCAGCTCCAAGTCTTGGCACATAGAAGCGCAAGCCAGGCACCTGCTCGCGGTTTGTCCCGGCATGGGAAGCAGCATGCTGCGTGCCCAGAAGACATCCCGCACTGTCCTGCCTGCCACGGGGCTGCTTCTGAGCACGGAGGCACGCCTACAAGCCAGCTGAGATGGGCTTTGCCTAAGAGTCAGGGAAGTGGCGAGCGGAACAAGGGATGTGCTGCACAGCTTCCCTCGCAGGCAGATTCCCTCCTGGGGCGCTTACTTCTCTTGCCTTAGCGCCCTGCTTTCTATGGAGGCTGTTTGCGGACAGCAGCACACACAGCGGGAAGGTGCGCGCTGGCCAGCTCCAAGTCTCGGCACATAGAAGCGCTAGCCAGGCACCTGCTTGCAATTTGTCCCGGGCATGGAAGCAGCATGCTGCGTGCCCAGAAGACATCCCACACTGTCCTGCCTGCCACGGGGCTGCTTCTGAGCACGGAGGCACGCCTACAAGCCAGCTGAGATGGGCTTTGCCTAAGAGTCAGGGAAGTGGCGAGCGGAACAAGGGATGTACTGCACAGCTTCCCTCGCAGGCAGATTCCCTCCTGGGGTGCTTACTTCTCTTGCCTTAGTGCCCTGCTTTGTTTGGAGGCTGTTTGCGGACAGCAGCACACACAGCGGGAAGGTGCGCGCTGGCCAGCTCCAAGTCTCAGCACATAGAAGCGCAAGCCAGGCACCTGCTTGCAATTTGTCCGGGCATGGGAAGCAGCATGCTGCGTGCCCAGAAGACATCCCGCACTGTCCTGCCTGCCACGGGGCTGCTTCTGAGCACGGAGGCACGCCTACAAGCCAGCTGAGATGGGCTTTGCCTAAGAGTGAGGGAAGTGGCGAGCGGAACAAGGGATGTGCTGCACAGGTTCCCTCGCAGGCAGATTCCCTCCTGGGGTGCTTACTTCTCCTGCCTTAGTGCCCTGCTTTGTTTGGAGGCTGTTTGCAGACAGCAGCACACACAGCGGGAAGGTGCGCGCTGGCCAGCTCCAAGTCTCGGCACATAGAAGCGCAAGCCAGGCACCTGCTCGCGGTTTGTCCCGGGCATGGGAAGCAGCATGCTGCGTGCCCAGAAGACATCCCGCACTGTCCTGCCTGCCACGGGGCTGCTTCTGAGCACGGAGGCACGCCTACAAGCCAGCTGAGATGGGCTTTGCCTAAGAGTCAGGGAAGTGGCGAGCAGAACAAGGGATGTGCTGCACAGCTTCCCTCGCAGGCAGATTCCCTCCTGGGGCGCTTACTTCTCCTGCCTTAGTGCCCTGCTTTGTTTGGAGGCTGTTTGCGGACAGCAGCACACACAGCGGGAAGGTGCGCGCTGGCCAGCTCCAAGTCTTGGCACATAGAAGCGCAAGCCAGGCACCTGCTCGCGGTTTGTCCCGGGCATGGGAAGCAGCATGCTGCGTGCCCAGAAGACATCCCGCACTGCCCTGCCTGCCACGTGGCTGCTTCTGAGCACGGAGGCACGCCTACAAGCCAGCTGAGATGGGCTTTGCCTAAGAGTCAGGGAAGTGGCGAGCGGAACAAGGGATGTGCTGCACAGCTTCCCTCGCAGGCAGATTCCCTCCTGGGGCGTTTACTTCTCTTGCCTTAGTGCCCTGCTTTCTATGGAGGCTGTTTGCGGACAGCAGCACACACAGCGGGAAGGTGCGCGCTGGCCAGCTCCAAGTCTCGGCACATAGAAGCGCAAGCCAGGCACCTGCTCGCGGTTTGTCCCGGGCATGGGAAGCAGCATGCTGCATGCCAGAAGACATCCCGCACTGTCCTGCCTGCCACGGGGCTGCTTCTGAGCACGGAGGCACGCCTACAAGCCAGCTGAGATGGGCTTTGCCTAAGAGTCAGGGAAGTGGCGAGCAGAACAAGGGATGTGCTGCACAGCTTCCCTCGCAGGCAGATTCCCTCCTGGGGCGCTTACTTCTCCTGCCTTAGTGCCCTGCTTTGTTTGGAGGCTGTTTGCGGACAGCAGCACACACAGCGGGAAGGTGCGCGCTGGCCAGCTCCAAGTCTTGGCACATAGAAGCGCAAGCCAGGCACCTGCTCGCGGTTTGTCCCGGGCATGGAAGCAGCATGCTGCGTGCCCAGAAGACATCCCGCACTGTCCTGCCTGCCACGGGGCTGCTTCTGAGCACGGAGGCACGCCTACAAGCCAGCTGAGATGGGCTTTGCCTAAGAGTCAGGAAGTGGCGAGCGGAACAAGGGATGTGCTGCACAGCTTCCCTCGCAGGCAGATTCCCTCCTGGGGCGCTTACTTCTCTTGCCTTAGCGCCCTGCTTTCTATGGAGGCTGTTTGCGGACAGCAGCACACACAGCGGGAAGGTGCACGCTGGCCAGCTCCAAGTCTCGGCACATAGAAGCGCTAGCCAGGCACCTGCTTGCAATTTGTCCCGGGCATGGGACCCGGGCATGGGAAGCAGCATGCTGCGTGCCCAGAAGACATCCCGCACTGTCCTGCCTGCCACGGGGCTGCTTCTGAGCACGGAGGCACGCCTACAAGCCAGCTGAGATGGGCTTTGCCTAAGAGTCAGGGAAGTGGCGAGCGGAACAAGGGATGTACTGCACAGCTTCCCTCGCAGGCAGATTCCCTCCTGGGGTGCTTACTTCTCTTGCCTTAGTGCCCTGCTTTGTTTGGAGGCTGTTTGCGGACAGCAGCACACACAGCGGGAAGGTGCGCGCTGGCCAGCTCCAAGTCTCAGCACATAGAAGCGCAAGCCAGGCACCTGCTTGCAATTTGTCCCGGGCATGGGAAGCAGCATGCTGCGTGCCCAGAAGACATCCCGCACTGTCCTGCCTGCCACGGGGCTGCTTCTGAGCACGGAGGCACGCCTACAAGCCAGCTGAGATGGGCTTTGCCTAAGAGTCAGGGAAGTGGCGAGCGGAACAAGGGATGTGCTGCACAGCTTCCCTCGCAGGCAGATTCCCTCCTGGGGCGTTTACTTCTCTTGCCTTAGTGCCCTGCTTTGTTTGGAGGCTGTTTGCGGACAGCAGCACACACAGCGGGAAGGTGCGCGCTGGCCAGCTCCAAGTCTCGGCACATAGAAGCGCAAGCCAGGCACCTGCTCGCGGTTTGTCCCGGGCATGGGAAGCAGCATGCTGCATGCCCAGAAGACATCCCGCACTGTCCTGCCTGCCACGGGGCTGCTTCTGAGCACGGAGGCACGCCTACAAGCCAGCTGAGATGGGCTTTGCCTAAGAGTCAGGGAAGTGGCGAGCAGAACAAGGGATGTGCTGCACAGCTTCCCTCGCAGGCAGATTCCCTCCTGGGGCGCTTACTTCTCCTGCCTTAGTGCCCTGCTTTGTTTGGAGGCTGTTTGCGGACAGCAGCACACACAGCGGGAAGGTGCGCGCTGGCCAGCTCCAAGTCTCAGCACATAGAAGCGCAAGCCAGGCACCTGCTTGCAATTTGTCCCGGGCATGGGAAGCAGCATGCTGCGTGCCCAGAAGACATCCCGCACTGTCCTGCCTGCCACGGGGCTGCTTCTGAGCACGGAGGCACGCCTACAAGCCAGCTGAGATGGGCTTTGCCTAAGAGTCAGGGAAGTGGCGAGCGGAACAAGGGATGTGCTGCACAGCTTCCCTCGCAGGCAGATTCCCTCCTGGGGCGCTTACTTCTCTTGCCTTAGTGCCCTGCTTTGTTTGGAGGCTGTTTGCGGACAGCAGCACACACAGCGGGAAGGTGCGCGCTGGCCAGCTCCAAGTCTCGGCACATAGAAGCGCAAGCGAGGCACCTGCTCGCGGTTTGTCCCGGGCATGGGAAGCAGCATGCTGCATGCCCAGAAGACATCCCGCACTGTCCTGCCTGCCACGGGGCTGCTTCTGAGCACGGAGGCACGCCTACAAGCCAGCTGAGATGGGCTTTGCCTAAGAGTGAGGGAAGTGGCGAGCGGAACAAGGGATGTGCTGCACAGCTTCCCTCGCAGGCAGATTCCCTCCTGGGGTGCTTACTTCTCCTGCCTTAGTGCCCTGCTTTGTTTGGAGGCTGTTTGCAGACAGCAGCACACACAGCGGGAAGGTGCGCGCTGGCCAGCTCCAAGTCTCGGCACATAGAAGCGCAAGCCAGGCACCTGCTCGCGGTTTGTCCCGGGCATGGGAAGCAGCATGCTGCGTGCCCAGAAGACATCCCGCACTGCCCTGCCTGCCACGGGGCTGCTTCTGAGCACGGAGGCACGCCTACAAGCCAGCTGAGATGGGCTTTGCCTAAGAGTCAGGGAAGTGGCGAGCGGAACAAGGGATGTGCTGCAAAGTTTCCCTCGCAGGCAGATTCCCTCCTGGGGTGCTTACTTCTCTTGCCTTAGCGCCCTGCTTTGTTTGGAGGCTGTTTGCGGACAGCAGCACACACAGCGGGAAGGTGCGCGCTGGCCAGCTCCAAGTCTCGGCACATAGAAGCGCTAGCCAGGCACCTGCTTGCAATTTGTCCCGGGCATGGGAAGCAGCATGCTGCGTGCCCAGAAGACATCCCGCACTGCCCTGCCTGCCACGGGGCTGCTTCTGAGCACGGAGGCACGCCTACAAGCCAGCTGAGATGGGCTTTGCCTAAGAGTCAGGGAAGTGGCGAGCGGAACAAGGGATGTGCTGCACAGCTTCCCTCGCAGGCAGATTCCCTCCTGGGGCGTTTACTTCTCTTGCCTTAGTGCCCTGCTTTCTATGGAGGCTGTTTGCGGACAGCAGCACACACAGCGGGAAGGTGCGCGCTGGCCAGCTCCAAGTCTCGGCACATAGAAGCGCAAGCCAGGCACCTGCTTGCAATTTGTCCCGGGCATGGGAAGCAGCATGCTGCGTGCCCAGAAGACATCCCGCACTGCCCTGCCTGCCACGGGGCTGCTTCTGAGCACGGAGGCACGCTTACAAGCCAGCTGAGATGGGCTTTGCCTAAGAGTCAGGGAAGTGGCGAGCGGAACAAGGGATGTGCTGCACAGCTTCCCTCGCAGGCAGATTCCCTCCTGGGGCGTTTACTTCTCTTGCCTTAGTGCCCTGCTTTCTATGGAGGCTGTTTGCGGACAGCAGCACACACAGCGGGAAGGTGCGCGCTGGCCAGCTCCAAGTCTCGGCACATAGAAGCGCTAGCCAGGCACCTGCTTGCAATTTGTCCCGGGCATGGGAAGCAGCATGCTGCGTGCCCAGAAGACATCCCGCACTGCCCTGCCTGCCACGGGGCTGCTTCTGAGCACGGAGGCACGCCTACAAGCCAGCTGAGATGGGCTTTGCCTAAGAGTCAGGGAAGTGGCGAGCGGAACAAGGGATGTGCTGCACAGCTTCCCTCGCAGGCAGATTCCCTCCTGGGGCGTTTACTTCTCTTGCCTTAGTGCCCTGCTTTCTATGGAGGCTGTTTGCGGACAGCAGCACACACAGCGGGAAGGTGCGCGCTGGCCAGCTCCAAGTCTCGGCACATAGAAGCGCAAGCCAGGCACCTGCTCGCGGTTTGTCCCGGGCATGGGAAGCAGCATGCTGCGTGCCCAGAAGACATCCCGCACTGTCCTGCCTGCCACGGGGCTGCTTCTGAGCACGGAGGCACGCCTACAAGCCAGCTGAGATGGGCTTTGCCTAAGAGTCAGGGAAGTGGCGAGCGGAACAAGGGATGTGCTGCACAGCTTCCCTCGCAGGCAGATTCCCTCCTGGGGCGCTTAATTCTCCTGCCTTAGTGCCCTGCTTTGTTTGGAGGCTGTTTGCGGACAGCAGCACACACAGCGGGAAGGTGCCTGCTGGCCAGCTCCAAGTCTCGGCACATAGAAGCGCAAGCGAGGCACCTGCTCGCGGTTTGTCCCGGGCATGGGAAGCAGCATGCTGCGTGCCCAGAAGACATCCCGCACTGCCCTGCCTGCCACGGGGCTGCTTCTGAGCACGGAGGCACGCCTACAAGCCAGCTGAGATGGGCTTTGCCTAAGAGTCAGGGAAGTGGCGAGCGGCACAAGGGATGTGCTGCACAGGTTCCCTCGCAGGCAGATTCCCTCCTGGGGTGCTTACTTCTCTTGCCTTAGCGCCCTGCTTTCTATGGAGGCTGTTTGCGGACAGCAGCACACACAGCGGGAAGGTGCGCGCTGGCCAGCTCCAAGTCTCGGCACATAGAAGCGCTAGCCAGGCACCTGCTTGCAATTTGTCCCGGGCATGGGAAGCAGCATGCTGCGTGCCCAGAAGACATCCCGCACTGTCCTGCCTGCCACGGGGCTGCTTCTGAGCACGGAGGCACGCCTACAAGCCAGCTGAGGTGGGCTTTGCCTAAGAGTCAGGGAAGTGGCGAGCGGAACAAGGGATGTGCTGCACAGCTTCCCTCGCAGGCAGATTCCCTCCTGGGGCGCTTACTTCTCTTGCCTTAGTGCCCTGCTTTGTTTGGAGGCTGTTTGCGGACAGCAGCACACACAGCGGGAAGGTGCCTGCTGGCCAGCTCCAAGTCTCGGCACATAGAAGCGCAAGCGAGGCACCTGCTCGCGGTTTGTCCCGGGCATGGGAAGCAGCATGCTGCGTGCCCAGAAGACATCCCGCACTGCCCTGCCTGCCACGGGGCTGATTCTGAGCACGGAGGCACGAGTACAAGCCAGCTGAGATGGGCTTTGCCTAAGAGTCAGGGAAGTGGCGAGCGGAACAAGGGATGTGCTGCAAAGTTTCCCTCGCAGGCAGATTCCCTCCTGGGGTGCTTACTTCTCTTGCCTTAGCGCCCTGCTTTGTTTGGAGGCTGTTTGCGGACAGCAGCACACACAGCGGGAAGGTGCGCGCTGGCCAGCTCCAAGTCTCGGCACATAGAAGCGCTAGCCAGGCACCTGCTTGCAATTTGTCCCGGGCATGGGAAGCAGCATGCTGCGTGCCCAGAAGACATCCCGCACTGCCCTGCCTGCCACGTGGCTGCTTCTGAGCACGGAGGCACGCCTACAAGCCAGCTGAGATGGGCTTTGCCTAAGAGTCAGGGAAGTGGCGAGCGGAACAAGGGATGTGCTGCACAGCTTCCCTCGCAGGCAGATTCCCTCCTGGGGCGTTTACTTCTCTTGCCTTAGTGCCCTGCTTTCTATGGAGGCTGTTTGCGGACAGCAGCACACACAGCGGGAAGGTGCGCGCTGGCCAGCTCCAAGTCTCGGCACATAGAAGCGCAAGCGAGGCACCTGCTCGCGGTTTGTCCCGGGCATGGGAAGCAGCATGCTGCGTGCCCAGAAGACATCCCGCACTGTCCTGCCTGCCACGGGGCTGATTCTGAGCACGGAGGCACGAGTACAAGCCAGCTGAGATGGGCTTTGCCTAAGAGTGAGGGAAGTGGCGAGCGGAACAAGGGATGTGCTGCAAAGTTTCCCTCGCAGGCAGATTCCCTCCTGGGGCGCTTACTTCTCTTGCCTTAGCGCCCTGCTTTGTTTGGAGGCTGTTTGCGGACAGCAGCACACACAGCGGGAAGGTGCGCGCTGGCCAGCTCCAAGTCTCGGCACATAGAAGCGCTAGCCAGGCACCTGCCTGCAATTTGTCCCGGGCATGGGAAGCAGCATGCTGCGTGCCAAGAAGACATCCCGCACTGCCCTGCCTGCCACGTGGCTGCTTCTGAGCACGGAGGCACGCCTACAAGCCAGCTGAGATGGGCTTTGCCTAAGAGTCAGGGAAGTGGCGAGCGGAACAAGGGATGTGCTGCACAGCTTCCCTCGCAGGCAGATTCCCTCCTGGGGCGTTTACTTCTCTTGCCTTAGTGCCCTGCTTTCTATGGAGGCTGTTTGCGGACAGCAGCACACACAGCGGGAAGGTGCGCGCTGGCCAGCTCCAAGTCTCGGCACATAGAAGCGCAAGCCAGGCACCTGCTTGCAATTTGTCCCGGGCATGGGAAGCAGCATGCTGCGTGCCCAGAAGACATCCCGCACTGTCCTGCCTGCCACGGGGCTGCTTCTGAGCACGGAGGCACGCCTACAAGCCAGCTGAGATGGGCTTTGCCTAAGAGTCAGGGAAGTGGCGAGCGGAACAAGGGATGTGCTGCACAGGTTCCCTCGCAGGCAGATTCCCTACTGGGGCGCTTACTTCTCTTGCCTCAGTGCCCTGGTTTGTTTGGAGGCTGTTTGCGGACAGCAGCACACACAGCGGGAAGGTGCGCGCTGGCCAGCTCCAAGTCTCGGCACATAGAAGCGCAAGCCAGGCACCTGCTCGCAGTTTGTCCCGGGCATGGGAAGCAGCATGCTGCATGCCCAGAAGACATCCCGCACTGTCCTGCCTGCCACGGGGCTGCTTCTGAGCACGGAGGCACGCCTACAAGCCAGCTGAGATGGGCTTTGCCTAAGAGTCAGGGAAGTGGCGAGCGGAACAAGGGATGTGCTGCACAGCTTCCCTCGCAGGCAGATTCCCTCCTGGGGCGCTTACTTCTCCTGCCTTAGTGCCCTGCTTTGTTTGGAGGCTGTTTGCGGACAGCAGCACACACAGCGGGAAGGTGCCTGCTGGCCAGCTCCAAGTCTCGGCACATAGAAGCGCAAGCGAGGCACCTGCTCGCGGTTTGTCCCGGGCATGGGAAGCAGCATGCTGCGTGCCCAGAAGACATCCCGCACTGCCCTGCCTGCCACGGGGCTGCTTCTGAGCACGGAGGCACGCCTACAAGCCAGCTGAGATGGGCTTTGCCTAAGAGTCAGGGAAGTGGCGAGCGGCACAAGGGATGTGCTGCACAGGTTCCCTCGCAGGCAGATTCCCTCCTGGGGCGCTTACTTCTCTTGCCTTAGCGCCCTGCTTTGTTTGGAGGCTGTTTGCGGACAGCAGCACACACAGCGGGAAGGTGCGCGCTGGCCAGCTCCAAGTCTCGGCACATAGAAGCGCTAGCCAGGCACCTGCTTGCAATTTGTCCCGGGCATGGGAAGCAGCATGCTGCGTGCCCAGAAGACATCCCGCACTGTCCTGCCTGCCACGGGGCTGCTTCTGAGCACGGAGGCACGCCTACAAGCCAGCTGAGATGGGCTTTGCCTAAGAGTCAGGGAAGTGGCGAGCGGAACAAGGGATGTGCTGCACAGCTTCCCTCGCAGGCAGATTCCCTCCTGGGGCGCTTACTTCTCTTGCCTTAGTGCCCTGCTTTGTTTGGAGGCTGTTTGCGGACAGCAGCACACACAGCGGGAAGGTGCGCGCTGGCCAGCTCCAAGTCTCGGCACATAGAAGCGCTAGCCAGGCACCTGCTTGCAATTTGTCCCGGGCATGGGAAGCAGCATGCTGCGTGCCCAGAAGACATCCCGCACTGTCCTGCCTGCCACGGGGCTGCTTCTGAGCACGGAGGCACGCCTACAAGCCAGCTGAGATGGGCTTTGCCTAAGAGTCAGGGAAGTGGCGAGCGGAACAAGGGATGTGCTGCACAGGTTCCTTCGCAGGCAGATTCCCTCCTGGGGTGCTTACTTCTCTTGCCTTAGTGCCCTGCTTTGTTTGGAGGCTGTTTGCGGACAGCAGCACACACAGCGGGAAGGTGCGCGCTGGCCAGCTCCAAGTCTCGGCACATAGAAGCGCAAGCCAGGCACCTGCTCGCGGTTTGTCCCGGGCATGGGAAGCAGCATGCTGCGTGCCCAGAAGACATCCCGCACTGTCCTGCCTGCCACGGGGCTGCTTCTGAGCATGGAGGCACGCCTACAAGCCAGCTGAGATGGGCTTTGCCTAAGAGTCAGGGAAGTGGCGAGCAGAACAAGGGATGTGCTGCACAGGTTCCCTCGCAGGCAGATTCCCTCCTGGGGTGCTTACTTCTCTTGCCTTAGCGCCCTGCTTTGTTTGGAGGCTGTTTGCGGACAGCAGCACACACAGCGGGAAGGTGCGCGCTGGCCAGCTCCAAGTCTCGGCAGATGGAAGTGCAAGTCAGGCACCTGCTCGCAGTTTGTCCCGGGCATGGGAAGCAGCATGCTGCGTGCCCAGAAGACATCCCGCACTGTCCTGCCTGCCACGGGGCTGCTTCTGAGCACGGAGGCACGCCTACAAGCCAGCTGAGATGGGCTTTGCCTAAGAGTCAGGGAAGTGGCGAGCGGAACAAGGGATGTGCTGCACAGGTTCCCTCGCAGGCAGATTCCCTCCTGGGGCGCTTACTTCTCTTGCCTTAGTGCCCTGCTTTGTTTGGAGGCTGTTTGCGGACAGCAGCACACACAGCGGGAAGGTGCGCGCTGGCCAGCTCCAAGTCTCGGCACATAGAAGCGCAAGCCAGGCACCTGCTCGCGGTTTGTCCCGGGCATGGGAAGCAGCATGCTGCGTGCCCAGAAGACATCCCGCACTGTCCTGCCTGCCACGGGGCTGCTTCTGAGCACGGAGGCACGCCTACAAGCCAGCTGAGATGGGCTTTGCCTAAGAGTCAGGGAAGTGGCGAGCGGAACAAGGGATGTGCTGCACAGCTTCCCTCGCAGGCAGATTCCCTCCTGGGGCGCTTACTTCTCCTGCCTTAGTGCCCTGCTTTGTTTGGAGGCTGTTTGCGGACAGCAGCACACACAGCGGGAAGGTGCCTGCTGGCCAGCTCCAAGTCTCGGCACATAGAAGCGCAAGCGAGGCACCTGCTCGCGGTTTGTCCCGGGCATGGGAAGCAGCATGCTGCGTGCCCAGAAGACATCCCGCACTGCCCTGCCTGCCACGGGGCTGCTTCTGAGCACGGAGGCACGCCTACAAGCCAGCTGAGATGGGCTTTGCCTAAGAGTCAGGGAAGTGGCGAGCGGCACAAGGGATGTGCTGCACAGGTTCCCTCGCAGGCAGATTCCCTCCTGGGGCGCTTACTTCTCTTGCCTTAGCGCCCTGCTTTGTTTGGAGGCTGTTTGCGGACAGCAGCACACACAGCGGGAAGGTGCGCGCTGGCCAGCTCCAAGTCTCGGCACATAGAAGCGCTAGCCAGGCACCTGCTTGCAATTTGTCCCGGGCATGGGAAGCAGCATGCTGCGTGCCCAGAAGACATCCCGCACTGTCCTGCCTGCCACGGGGCTGCTTCTGAGCACGGAGGCACGCCTACAAGCCAGCTGAGATGGGCTTTGCCTAAGAGTCAGGGAAGTGGCGAGCGGAACAAGGGATGTGCTGCACAGCTTCCCTCGCAGGCAGATTCCCTCCTGGGGTGCTTACTTCTCTTGCCTTAGTGCCCTGCTTTGTTTGGAGGCTGTTTGCGGACAGCAGCACACACAGCGGGAAGGTGCGCGCTGGCCAGCTCCAAGTCTCGGCACATAGAAGCGCTAGCCAGGCACCTGCTTGCAATTTGTCCCGGGCATGGGAAGCAGCATGCTGCGTGCCCAGAAGACATCCCGCACTGTCCTGCCTGCCACGGGGCTGCTTCTGAGCACGGAGGCACGCCTACAAGCCAGCTGAGATGGGCTTTGCCTAAGAGTCAGGGAAGTGGCGAGCGGAACAAGGGATGTGCTGCACAGGTTCCTTCGCAGGCAGATTCCCTCCTGGGGTGCTTACTTCTCTTGCCTTAGCGCCCTGCTTTGTTTGGAGGCTGTTTGCGGACAGCAGCACACACAGCGGGAAGGTGCGCGCTGGCCAGCTCCAAGTCTCGGCACATAGAAGCGCAAGCCAGGCACCTGCTCGCGGTTTGTCCCGGGCATGGGAAGCAGCATGCTGCGTGCCCAGAAGACATCCCGCACTGTCCTGCCTGCCACGGGGCTGCTTCTGAGCATGGAGGCACGCCTACAAGCCAGCTGAGATGGGCTTTGCCTAAGAGTCAGGGAAGTGGCGAGCAGAACAAGGGATGTGCTGCACAGCTTCCCTCGCAGGCAGATTCCCTCCTGGGGTGCTTACTTCTCTTGCCTTAGCGCCCTGCTTTGTTTGGAGGCTGTTTGCGGACAGCAGCACACACAGCGGGAAGGTGCGCGCTGGCCAGCTCCAAGTCTCGGCACATAGAAGCGCAAGCCAGGCACCTGCTCGCGGTTTGTCCCGGGCATGGGAAGCAGCATGCTGCGTGCCCAGAAGACATCCCGCACTGTCCTGCCTGCCACGGGGCTGCTTCTGAGCACGGAGGCACGCCTACAAGCCAGCTGAGATGGGCTTTGCCTAAGAGTCAGGGAAGTGGCGAGCGGAACAAGGGATGTGCTGCACAGCTTCCCTCGCAGGCAGATTCCCTCCTGGGGCGCTTACTTCTCTTGCCTTAGTGCCCTGCTTTGTTTGGAGGCTGTTTGCGGACAGCAGCACACACAGCGGGAAGGTGCGCGCTGGCCAGCTCCAAGTCTCGGCAGATGGAAGCGCAAGTCAGGCACCTGCTCGCAGTTTGTCCCGGGCATGGGAAGCAGCATGCTGTGTGCCCAGAAGACATCCCGCACTGTCCTGCCTGCCACGGGGCTGCTTCTGAGCACGGAGGCACGCCTACAAGCCAGCTGAGATGGGCTTTGCCTAAGAGTCAGGGAAGTGGCGAGCGGAACAAGGGATGTGCTGCACAGCTTCCCTCGCAGGCAGATTCCCTCCTGGGGCGCTTACTTCTCTTGCCTTAGTGCCCTGCTTTCTTTGGAGGCTGTTTGCGGACAGTAGCACACACAGCGGGAAGGTGCGCGCTGGCCAGCTCCAAGTCTCGGCACATAGAAGCGCAAGCCAGGCACCTGCTCGCAGTTTGTCCCGGGCATGGGAAGCAGCATGCTACGTGCCCAGACTACTTCTCGTACTGTCCTGCCTGCCACGGGGCTGCTTCTGAGCACGGAGGCACGCCTACAAGCCAGCTGAGATGGGCTTTGCCTAAGAGTCAGGGAAGTGGCGAGCGGAACAAGGGATGTGCTGCACAGGTTCCCTCGCAGGCAGATTCCCTCCTGGGGCGCTTACTTCTCTTGCCTTAGCGCCCTGCTTTGTTTGGAGGCTGTTTGCGGACAGCAGCTCACACAGCGGGAAGGTGCGCGCTGGCCAGCTCCAAGTCTCGGCAGATGGAAGCGCAAGTCAGGCACCTGCTCGCAGTTTGTCCCGGGCATGGGAAGCAGCATGCTGCGTGCCCAGAAGACATCCCGCACTGTCCTGCCTGCCACGGGGCTGCTTCTGAGCACGGAGGCACGCCTACAAGCCAGCTGAGATGGGCTTTGCCTAAGAGTGAGGGAAGTGGCGAGCGGAACAAGGGATGTGCTGCACAGCTTCCCTCGCAGGCAGATTCCCTCCTGGGGCGCTTACTTCTCTTGCCTTAGCGCCCTGCTTTCTTTGGAGGCTGTTTGCGGACAGCAGCACACACAGCGGGAAGGTGCGCGCTGGCCAGCTCCAAGTCTCGGCACATAGAAGCGCAAGCGAGGCACCTGCTCGCGGTTTGTCCCGGGCATGGGAAGCAGCATGCTGCGTGCCCAGAAGACATCCCGCACTGTCCTGCCTGCCACGGGGCTGCTTCTGAGCACGGAGGCACGCCTACAAGCCAGCTGAGATGGGCTTTGCCTAAGAGTCAGGGAAGTGGCGAGCGGAACAAGGGATGTGCTGCACAGCTTCCCTCGCAGGCAGATTCCCTCCTGGGGTGCTTACTTCTCTTGCCTTAGCGCCCTGCTTTCTTTGGAGGCTGTTTGCGGACAGCAGCACACACAGCGGGAAGGTGCGCGCTGGCCAGCTCCAAGTCTCGGCAGATGGAAGTGCAAGTCAGGCACCTGCTCGCAGTTTGTCCTGGGCATGGGAAGCAGCATGCTGCGTGCCCAGAAGACATCCCGCACTGTCCTGCCTGCCACGGGGCTGCTTCTGAGCACGGAGGCACGCCTACAAGCCAGCTGAGATGGGCTTTGCCTAAGAGTCAGGGAAGTGGCGAGCGGAACAAGGGATGTGCTGCACAGCTTCCCTCGCAGGCAGATTCCCTCCTGGGGTGCTTACTTCTCTTGCCTTAGCGCCCTGCTTTGTTTGGAGGCTGTTTGCGGATAGCAGCTCACACAGCGGGAAGGTGCGCGCTGGCCAGCTCCAAGTCTCGGCAGATGGAAGCGCAAGTCAGGCACCTGCTCGCAGTTTGTCCCGGGCATGGGAAGCAGCATGCTGCGTGCCCAGAAGACATCCCGCACTGTCCTGCCTGCCACGGGGCTGCTTCTGAGCACGGAGGCACGCCTACAAGCCAGCTGAGATGGGCTTTGCCTAAGAGTCAGGGAAGTGGCGAGCGGAACAAGGGATGTGCTGCACAGCTTCCCTCGCAGGCAGATTCCCTCCTGGGGCGCTTACTTCTCTTGCCTTGGCGCCCTGCTTTGTTTGGAGGCTGTTTGCGGACAGCAGCACACACAGCGGGAAGGTGCGCGCTGGCCAGCTCCAAGTCTCGGCAGATGGAAGCGCAAGTCAGGCACCTGCTCGCACTTTGTCCCGGGCATGGGAAGCAGCATGCTGCGTGCCCAGAAGACATCCCGCACTGCCCTGCCTGCCACGGGGCTGCTTCTGAGCACGGAGGCACGCCTACAAGCCAGCTGAGATGGGCTTTGCCTAAGAGTCAGGGAAGTGGCGAGCGGAACAAGGGATGTGCTGCACAGGTTCCCTCGCAGGCAGATTCCCTCCTGGGGCGCTTACTTCTCTTGCCTTAGCGCCCTGCTTTCTATGGAGGCTGTTTGCGGACAGCAGCACACACAGCGGGAAGGTGCGCGCTGGCCAGCTCCAAGTCTCGGCACATAGAAGCGCTAGCCAGGCACCTGCTTGCAATTTGTCCCGGGCATGGGAAGCAGCATGCTGCATGCCGAGAAGACATCCCGCACTGTCCTGCCTGCCACGGGGCTGCTTCTGAGCACGGAGGCACGCCTACAAGCCAGCTGAGATGGGCTTTGCCTAAGAGTCAGGGAAGTGGCGAGCGGAACAAGGGATGTGCTGCACAGCTTCCCTCGCAGGCAGATTCCCTCCTGGGGCGCTTACTTCTCTTGCCTTAGCGCCCTGCTTTGTTTGGAGGCTGTTTGCGGACAGCAGCACACACAGCGGGAAGGTGCGCGCTGGCCAGCTCCAAGTCTCAGCACATAGAAGCCGAAGTCAGGCACCTGCTCGCAGTTTGTCCCGGGCATGGGAAGCAGCATGCTGCGTGCCCAGAAGACATCCCGCACTGTCCTGCCTGCCACGGGGCTGCTTCTGAGCACGGAGGCACGCCTACAAGCCAGCTGAGATGGGCTTTGCCTAAGAGTCAGGGAAGTGGCGAGCGGAACAAGGGATGTGCTGCACAGCTTCCCTCGCAGGCAGATTCCCTCCTGGGGTGCTTACTTCTCTTGCCTTAGCGCCCTGCTTTGTTTGGAGGCTGTTTGCGGACAGCAGCACACACAGCGGGAAGGTGCGCGCTGGCCAGCTCCAAGTCTCGGCACATAGAAGCGCAAGTCAGGCACCTGCTCGCAGTTTGTCCCGGGCATGGGAAGCAGCATGCTGCGTGCCCAGAAGACATCCCGCACTGTCCTGCCTGCCACGGGGCTGCTTCTGAGCACAGAGGCACGCCTACAAGCCAGCTGAGATGGGCTTTGCCTAAGAGTCAGGGAAGTGGCGAGCGGAACAAGGGATGTGCTGCACAGCTTCCCTCGCAGGCAGATTCCCTCCTGGGGTGCTTACTTCTCTTGCCTTAGCGCCCTGCTTTGTTTGGAGGCTGTTTGCGGACAGCAGCACACACAGCGGGAAGGTGCGCGCTGGCCAGCTCCAAGTCTCGGCAGATGGAAGCCGAAGTCAGGCACCTGCTCGCGGTTTGTCCCGGGCATGGGAAGCAGCATGCTGCGTGCCCAGAAGACATCCCGCACTGTCCTGCCTGCCACGGGGCTGCTTCTGAGCACGGAGGCACGCCTACAAGCCAGCTGAGATGGGCTTTGCCTAAGAGTCAGGGAAGTGGCGAGCGGAACAAGGGATGTGCTGCACAGGTTCCCTCGCAGGCAGATTCCCTCCTGGGGTGCTTACTTCTCTTGCCTTAGCGCCCTGCTTTGTTTGGAGGCTGTTTGCGGACAGCAGCACACACAGCGGGAAGGTGCGCGCTGGCCAGCTCCAAGTCTCGGCACATAGAAGCGCAAGTCAGGCACCTGCTCGCAGTTTGTCCCGGGCATGGGAAGCAGCATGCTGCGTGCCCAGAAGACATCCCGCACTGTCCTGCCTGCCACGGGGCTGCTTCTGAGCACGGAGGCACGCCTACAAGCCAGCTGAGATGGGCTTTGCCTAAGAGTCAGGGAAGTGGCGAGCGGAACAAGGGATGTGCTGCACAGGTTCCCTCGCAGGCAGATTCCCTCCTGGGGTGCTTACTTCTCTTGCCTTAGCGCCCTGCTTTGTTTGGAGGCTGTTTGCGGACAGCAGCACACACAGCGGGAAGGTGCGCGCTGGCCAGCTCCAAGTCTCGGCACATAGAAGCGCAAGCCAGGCACCTGCTCGCAGTTTGTCCCGGGCATGGGAAGCAGCATGCTGCGTGCCCAGAAGACATCCCGCACTGTCCTGCCTGCCACGGGGCTGCTTCTGAGCACGGAGGCACGCCTACAAGCCAGCTGAGATGGGCTTTGCCTAAGAGTGAGGGAAGTGGCGAGCGGAACAAGGGATGTGCTGCACAGCTTCCCTCGCAGGCAGATTCCCTCCTGGGGTGCTTACTTCTCTTGCCTTAGCGCCCTGCTTTGTTTGGAGGCTGTTTGCGGACAGCAGCACACACAGCGGGAAGGTGCGTGCTGGCCAGCTCCAAGTCTCGGCAGATGGAAGCCGAAGTCAGGCACCTGCTCGCGGTTTGTCCCGGGCATGGGAAGCAGCATGCTGCGTGCCCAGAAGACATCCCGCACTGTCCTGCCTGCCACGGGGCTGCTTCTGAGCACGGAGGCACGCCTACAAGCCAGCTGAGATGGGCTTTGCCTAAGAGTCAGGGAAGTGGCGAGCGGAACAAGGGATGTGCTGCACAGCTTCCCTCGCAGGCAGATTCCCTCCTGGGGTGCTTACTTCTCTTGCCTTAGCGCCCTGCTTTCTTTGGAGGCTGTTTGCGGACAGCAGCACACACAGCGGGAAGGTGCGCGCTGGCCAGCTCCAAGTCTCGGCACATAGAAGCGCAAGCCAGGCACCTGCTCGCAGTTTGTCCCGGGCATGGGAAGCAGCATGCTGCGTGCCCAGAAGACATCCCGCACTGTCCTGCCTGCCACGGGGCTGCTTCTGAGCACGGAGGCACGCCTACAAGCCAGCTGAGATGGGCTTTGCCTAAGAGTCAGGGAAGTGGCGAGCGGAACAAGGGAACTGCTGCACAGCTTCCCTCGCAGGCAGATTCCCTCCTGGGGTGCTTACTTCTCTTGCCTTAGCGCCCTGCTTTGTTTGGAGGCTGTTTGCGGACAGCAGCACACACAGCGGGAAGGTGCGCGCTGGCCAGCTCCAAGTCTCGGCACATAGAAGCGCAAGCCAGGCACCTGCTCGCAGTTTGTCCCGGGCATGGGAAGCAGCATGCTGCGTGCCCAGAAGACATCCCGCACTGTCCTGCCTGCCACGGGGCTGCTTCTGAGCACGGAGGCACGCCTACAAGCCAGCTGAGATGGGCTTTGCCTAAGAGTGAGGGAAGTGGCGAGCGGAACAAGGGATGTGCTGCACAGCTTCCCTCGCAGGCAGATTCCCTCCTGGGGTGCTTACTTCTCTTGCCTTAGCGCCCTGCTTTGTTTGGAGGCTGTTTGCGGACAGCAGCACACACAGCGGGAAGGTGCGTGCTGGCCAGCTCCAAGTCTCGGCACATAGAAGCGCAAGCCAGGCACCTGCTCGCGGTTTGTCCCGGGCATGGGAAGCAGCATGCTGCGTGCCCAGAAGACATCCCGCACTGTCCTGCCTGCCACGGGGCTGCTTCTGAGCACAGAGGCACGCCTACAAGCCAGCTGAGATGGGCTTTGCCTAAGAGTCAGGGAAGTGGCGAGCGGAACAAGGGATGTGCTGCACAGCTTCCCTCGCAGGCAGATTCCCTCCTGGGGTGCTTACTTCTCTTGCCTTAGCGCCCTGCTTTGTTTGGAGGCTGTTTGCGGACAGCAGCACACACAGCGGGAAGGTGCGCGCTGGCCAGCTCCAAGTCTCGGCAGATGGAAGCCGAAGTCAGGCACCTGCTCGCGGTTTGTCCCGGGCATGGGAAGCAGCATGCTGCGTGCCCAGAAGACATCCCGCACTGTCCTGCCTGCCACGGGGCTGCTTCTGAGCACGGAGGCACGCCTACAAGCCAGCTGAGATGGGCTTTGCCTAAGAGTCAGGGAAGTGGCGAGCGGAACAAGGGATGTGCTGCACAGGTTCCCTCGCAGGCAGATTCCCTCCTGGGGTGCTTACTTCTCTTGCCTTAGCGCCCTGCTTTGTTTGGAGGCTGTTTGCGGACAGCAGCACACACAGCGGGAAGGTGCGCGCTGGCCAGCTCCAAGTCTCGACACATAGAAGCGCAAGTCAGGCACCTGCTCGCAGTTTGTCCCGGGCATGGGAAGCAGCATGCTGCGTGCCCAGAAGACATCCCGCACTGTCCTGCCTGCCACGGGGCTGCTTCTGAGCACGGAGGCACGCCTACAAGCCAGCTGAGATGGGCTTTGCCTAAGAGTGAGGGAAGTGGCGAGCGGAACAAGGGATGTGCTGCACAGCTTCCCTCGCAGGCAGATTCCCTCCTGGGGCGCTTACTTCTCTTGCCTTAGCGCCCTGCTTTGTTTGGAGGCTGTTTGCGGACAGCAGCACACACAGCGGGAAGGTGCGCGCTGGCCAGCTCCAAGTCTCGGCACATAGAAGCGCAAGCGAGGCACCTGCTCGCGGTTTGTCCCGGGCATGGGAAGCAGCATGCTGCGTGCCCAGAAGACATCCCGCACTGTCCTGCCTGCCACGGGGCTGCTTCTGAGCACGGAGGCACGCCTACAAGCCAGCTGAGATGGGCTTTGCCTAAGAGTCAGGGAAGTGGCGAGCGGAACAAGGGATGTGCTGCACAGCTTCCCTCGCAGGCAGATTCCCTCCTGGGGTGCTTACTTCTCTTGCCTTAGCGCCCTGCTTTCTTTGGAGGCTGTTTGCGGACAGCAGCACACACAGCGGGAAGGTGCGCGCTGGCCAGCTCCAAGTCTCGGCAGATGGAAGTGCAAGTCAGGCACCTGCTCGCAGTTTGTCCTGGGCATGGGAAGCAGCATGCTGCGTGCCCAGAAGACATCCCGCACTGTCCTGCCTGCCACGGGGCTGCTTCTGAGCACAGAGGCACGCCTACAAGCCAGCTGAGATGGGCTTTGCCTAAGAGTCAGGGAAGTGGCGAGCGGAACAAGGGATGTGCTGCACAGCTTCCCTCGCAGGCAGATTCCCTCCTGGGGCGCTTACTTCTCTTGCCTTAGCGCCCTGCTTTGTTTGGAGGCTGTTTGCGGATAGCAGCTCACACAGCGGGAAGGTGCGCGCTGGCCAGCTCCAAGTCTCGGCAGATGGAAGCGCAAGTCAGGCACCTGCTCGCAGTTTGTCCCGGGCATGGGAAGCAGCATGCTGCGTGCCCAGAAGACATCCCGCACTGTCCTGCCTGCCACGGGGCTGCTTCTGAGCACGGAGGCACGCCTACAAGCCAGCTGAGATGGGCTTTGCCTAAGAGTCAGGGAAGTGGCGAGCGGAACAAGGGATGTGCTGCACAGCTTCCCTCGCAGGCAGATTCCCTCCTGGGGCGCTTACTTCTCTTGCCTTGGCGCCCTGCTTTGTTTGGAGGCTGTTTGCGGACAGCAGCACACACAGCGGGAAGGTGCGCGCTGGCCAGCTCCAAGTCTCGGCAGATGGAAGCGCAAGTCAGGCACCTGCTCGCACTTTGTCCCGGGCATGGGAAGCAGCATGCTGCGTGCCCAGAAGACATCCCGCACTGCCCTGCCTGCCACGGGGCTGCTTCTGAGCACGGAGGCACGCCTACAAGCCAGCTGAGATGGGCTTTGCCTAAGAGTCAGGGAAGTGGCGAGCGGAACAAGGGATGTGCTGCACAGGTTCCCTCGCAGGCAGATTCCCTCCTGGGGCGCTTACTTCTCTTGCCTTAGCGCCCTGCTTTCTATGGAGGCTGTTTGCGGACAGCAGCACACACAGCGGGAAGGTGCGCGCTGGCCAGCTCCAAGTCTCGGCACATAGAAGCGCTAGCCAGGCACCTGCTTGCAATTTGTCCCGGGCATGGGAAGCAGCATGCTGCATGCCCAGAAGACATCCCGCACTGTCCTGCCTGCCACGGGGCTGCTTCTGAGCACGGAGGCACGCCTACAAGCCAGCTGAGATGGGCTTTGCCTAAGAGTCAGGGAAGTGGCGAGCGGAACAAGGGATGTGCTGCACAGCTTCCCTCGCAGGCAGATTCCCTCCTGGGGCGCTTACTTCTCTTGCCTTAGCGCCCTGCTTTGTTTGGAGGCTGTTTGCGGACAGCAGCACACACAGCGGGAAGGTGCGCGCTGGCCAGCTCCAAGTCTCAGCACATAGAAGCCGAAGTCAGGCACCTGCTCGCAGTTTGTCCCGGGCATGGGAAGCAGCATGCTGCGTGCCCAGAAGACATCCCGCACTGTCCTGCCTGCCACGGGGCTGCTTCTGAGCACGGAGGCACGCCTACAAGCCAGCTGAGATGGGCTTTGCCTAAGAGTGAGGGAAGTGGCGAGCGGAACAAGGGATGTGCTGCACAGCTTCCCTCGCAGGCAGATTCCCTCCTGGGGTGCTTACTTCTCTTGCCTTAGCGCCCTGCTTTGTTTGGAGGCTGTTTGCGGACAGCAGCACACACAGCGGGAAGGTGCGCGCTGGCCAGCTCCAAGTCTCGGCACATAGAAGCGCAAGTCAGGCACCTGCTCGCAGTTTGTCCCGGGCATGGGAAGCAGCATGCTGCGTGCCCAGAAGACATCCCGCACTGTCCTGCCTGCCACGGGGCTGCTTCTGAGCACAGAGGCACGCCTACAAGCCAGCTGAGATGGGCTTTGCCTAAGAGTCAGGGAAGTGGCGAGCGGAACAAGGGATGTGCTGCACAGCTTCCCTCGCAGGCAGATTCCCTCCTGGGGTGCTTACTTCTCTTGCCTTAGCGCCCTGCTTTGTTTGGAGGCTGTTTGCGGACAGCAGCACACACAGCGGGAAGGTGCGCGCTGGCCAGCTCCA
Source organism: Rhea pennata (assembly GCF_028389875.1). Lineage (NCBI taxonomy): Eukaryota > Metazoa > Chordata > Aves > Rheiformes > Rheidae > Rhea > Rhea pennata. Next base: position 6,936 of record NW_026907622.1, on the reverse strand, counting down.
AGTCTCGGCAGATGGAAGCCGAAGTCAGGCACCTGCTCGCGGTTTGTCCCGGGCATGGGAAGCAGCATGCTGCGTGCCCAGAAGACATCCCGCACTGTCCTGCCTGCCACGGGGCTGCTTCTGAGCACGGAGGCACGCCTACAAGCCAGCTGAGATGGGCTTTGCCTAAGAGTCAGGGAAGTGGCGAGCGGAACAAGGGATGTGCTGCACAGGTTCCCTCGCAGGCAGATTCCCTCCTGGGGTGCTTACTTCTCTTGCCTTAGCGCCCTGCTTTGTTTGGAGGCTGTTTGCGGACAGCAGCACACACAGCGGGAAGGTGCGCGCTGGCCAGCTCCAAGTCTCGGCACATAGAAGCGCAAGTCAGGCACCTGCTCGCAGTTTGTCCCGGGCATGGGAAGCAGCATGCTGCGTGCCCAGAAGACATCCCGCACTGTCCTGCCTGCCACGGGGCTGCTTCTGAGCACGGAGGCACGCCTACAAGCCAGCTGAGATGGGCTTTGCCTAAGAGTCAGGGAAGTGGCGAGCGGAACAAGGGATGTGCTGCACAGCTTCCCTGGCAGGCAGATTCCCTGCTGGGGTGCTTAGTTCTCTTGCCTTAGCGCCCTGCTTTGTTTGGAGGCTGTTTGCGGACAGCAGCACACACAGCGGGAAGGTGCGCGCTGGCCAGCTCCAAGTCTCGGTACATAGAAGCGCAAGCCAGGCACCTGCTCGCAGTTTGTCCCGGGCATGGGAAGCAGCATGCTGCGTGCCCAGAAGACATCCCGCACTGTCCTGCCTGCCACGGGGCTGCTTCTGAGCACGGAGGCACGCCTACAAGCCAGCTGAGATGGGCTTTGCCTAAGAGTGAGGGAAGTGGCGAGCGGAACAAGGGATGTGCTGCACAGCTTCCCTCGCAGGCAGATTCCCTCCTGGGGTGCTTACTTCTCTTGCCTTAGCGCCCTGCTTTGTTTGGAGGCTGTTTGCGGACAGCAGCACACACAGCGGGAAGGTGCGTGCTGGCCAGCTCCAAGTCTCGGCAGATGGAAGCCGAAGTCAGGCACCTGCTCGCGGTTTGTCCCGGGCATGCAGCATGCTGCGTGCCCAGAAGACATCCCGCACTGTCCTGCTGCCACGGGGCTGCTTCTGAGCACGGAGGCACGCCTACAAGCCAGCTGAGATGGGCTTTGCCTAAGAGTCAGGGAAGTGGCGAGCGGAACAAGGGATGTGCTGCACAGCTTCCCTCGCAGGCAGATTCCCTCCTGGGGTGCTTACTTCTCTTGCCTTAGCGCCCTGCTTTCTTTGGAGGCTGTTTGCGGACAGCAGCACACACAGCGGGAAGGTGCGCGCTGGCCAGCTCCAAGTCTCGGCACATAGAAGCGCAAGCCAGGCACCTGCTCGCAGTTTGTCCGGGCATGGAAGCAGCATGCTGCGTGCCCAGAAGACATCCCGCACTGTCCTGCCTGCCACGGGGCTGCTTCTGAGCACGGAGGCACGCCTACAAGCCAGCTGAGATGGGCTTTGCCTAAGAGTGAGGGAAGTGGCGAGCGGAACAAGGGATGTGCTGCACAGCTTCCCTCGCAGGCAGATTCCCTCCTGGGGTGCTTACTTCTCTTGCCTTAGCGCCCTGCTTTGTTTGGAGGCTGTTTGCGGACAGCAGCACACACAGCGGGAAGTGCGCGCTGGCCAGCTCCAAGTCTCGGCACATAGAAGCGCAAGCCAGGCACCTGCTCGCAGTTTGTCCCGGCATGGGAAGCAGCATGCTGCGTGCCCAGAAGACATCCCGCACTGTCCTGCCTGCCACGGGGCTGCTTCTGAGCACGGAGGCACGCCTACAAGCCAGCTGAGATGGCTTTGCCTAAGAGTGAGGGAAGTGGCGAGCGGAACAAGGGATGTGCTGCACAGCTTCCCTCGCAGGCAGATTCCCTCCTGGGGTGCTTACTTCTCTTGCCTTAGCGCCCTGCTTTGTTTGGAGGCTGTTTGCGGACAGCAGCACACACAGCGGGAAGGTGCGTGCTGGCCAGCTCCAAGTCTCGGCACATAGAAGCGCAAGCCAGGCACCTGCTCGCGGTTTGTCCCGGGCATGGGAAGCAGCATGCTGCGTGCCCAGAAGACATCCCGCACTGTCCTGCCTGCCACGGGGCTGCTTCTGAGCACAGAGGCACGCCTACAAGCCAGCTGAGATGGGCTTTGCCTAAGAGTCAGGGAAGTGGCGAGCGGAACAAGGGATGTGCTGCACAGCTTCCCCTCGCAGGCAGATTCCCTCCTGGGGTGCTTACTTCTCTTGCCTTAGCGCCCTGCTTTGTTTGGAGGCTGTTTGCGGACAGCAGCACACACAGCGGGAAGGTGCGCGCTGGCCAGCTCCAAGTCTCGCAGATGGAAGCCGAAGTCAGGCACCTGCTCGCGGTTTGTCCCAGGCATGGGAAGCAGCATGCTGCGTGCCCAGAAGACATCCCGCACTGTCCTGCCTGCCACGGGGCTGCTTCTGAGCACGGAGGCATGCCTACAAGCCAGCTGAGATGGGCTTTGCCTAAGAGTCAGGGAAGTGGCGAGCGGAACAAGGGATGTGCTGCACAGGTTCCCTCGCAGGCAGATTCCCTCCTGGGGTGCTTACTTCTCTTGCCTTAGCGCCCTGCTTTGTTTGGAGGCTGTTTGCGGACAGCAGCACACACAGCGGGAAGGTGCGCGCTGGCCAGCTCCAAGTCTCGACACATAGAAGCGCAAGTCAGGCACCTGCTCGCAGTTTGTCCCGGGCATGGGAAGCAGCATGCTGCGTGCCCAGAAGACATCCCGCACTGTCCTGCCTGCCACGGGGCTGCTTCCTGAGCACAGAGGCACGCCTACAAGCCAGCTGAGATGGGCTTTGCCTAAGAGTCAGGGAAGTGGCGAGCGGAACAAGGGATGTGCTGCACAGCTTCCCTCGCAGGCAGATTCCCTCCTGGGGTGCTTACTTCTCTTGCCTTAGCGCCCTGCTTTGTTTGGAGGCTGTTTGCGGACAGCAGCACACACAGCGGGAAGGTGCGCGCTGGCCAGCTCCAAGTTATGGCAGATGGAAGCCGAAGTCAGGCACCTGCTCGCGTTTGTCCCGGGCATGGGAAGCAGCATGCTGCGTGCCCAGAAGACATCCCGCACTGTCCTGCCTGCCACGGGGCTGCTTCTGAGCACGGAGGCACGCCTACAAGCCAGCTGAGATGGGCTTTGCCTAAGAGTCAGGGAAGTGGCGAGCGGAACAAGGGATGTGCTGCACAGCTTCCCTCGCAGGCAGATTCCCTCCTGGGGTGCTTACTTCTCTTGCCTTAGCGCCCTGCTTTGTTTGGAGGCTGTTTGCGGACAGCAGCACACACAGCGGAAGGTGCGCGCTGGCCAGCTCCAAGTCTCGGCACATAGAAGCGCAAGCCAGGCACCTGCTCGCAGTTTGTCCCGGGCATGGGAAGCAGCATGCTGCGTGCCCAGAAGACATCCCGCACTGTCCTGCCTGCCACGGGGCTGCTTCTGAGCACGGAGGCACGCCTACAAGCCAGCTGAGATGGGCTTTGCCTAAGAGTCAGGGAAGTGGCGAGCGGAACAAGGGATGTGCTGCACAGCTTCCCTCGCAGGCAGATTCCCTCCTGGGGGTGCTTACTTCTCTTGCCTTAGCGCCCTGCTTTGTTTGGAGGCTGTTTGCGGACAGCAGCACACACAGCGGGAAGGTGCGCGCTGGCCAGCTCCAAGTCTCGGCAGATGGAAGCGCAAGTCAGGCACCTGCTCGCAGTTTGTCCCGGGCATGGGAAGCAGCATGCTGCGTGCCCAGAAGACATCCCGCACTGTCCTGCCTGCCACGGGGCTGCTTCTGAGCACGGAGGCACGCCTACAAGCCAGCTGAGATGGGCTTTGCCTAAGAGTGAGGGAAGTGGCGAGCGGAACAAGGGATGTGCTGCACAGCTTCCCTCGCAGGCAGATTCCCTCCTGGGGCGCTTACTTCTCTTGCCTTAGCGCCCTGCTTTGTTTGGAGGCTGTTTGCGGACAGCAGCACACACAGCGGGAAGGTGCGTGCTGGCCAGCTCCAAGTCTCGGCACATAGAAGCGCAAGCCAGGCACCTGCTCGCGGTTTGTCCTGGGCATGGGAAGCAGCATGCTGCGTGCCCAGAAGACATCCCGCACTGTCCTGCCTGCCACGGGGCTGCTTCTGAGCACAGAGGCACGCCTACAAGCCAGCTGAGATGGGCTTTGCCTAAGAGTGAGGGAAGTGGGGAGCGGAACAAGGGATGTGCTGCACAGCTTCCCTCGCAGGCAGATTCCCTCCTGGGGTGCTTACTTCTCTTGCCTTAGCGCCCTGCTTTGTTTGGAGGCTGTTGCGGACAGCAGCACACACAGCGGGAAGGTGCGTGCTGGCCAGCTCCAAGTCTCGGCAGATGGAAGCCGAAGTCAGGCACCTGCTCGCGGTTTGTCCCGGGCATGGGAAGCAGCATGCTGCGTGCCCAGAAGACATCCCGCACTGTCCTGCCTGCCACGGGGCTGCTTCTGAGCACGGAGGCACGCCTACAAGCCAGCTGAGATGGGCTTTGCCTAAGAGTCAGGGAAGTGGCGAGCGGAACAAGGGATGTGCTGCACAGGTTCCCTCGCAGGCAGATTCCCTCCTGGGGTGCTTACTTCTCTTGCCCTTAGCGCCCTGCTTTGTTTGGAGGCTGTTTGCGGACAGCAGCACACACAGCGGGAAGGTGTGCGCTGGCCAGCTCCAAGTCTCGGCACATAGAAGCGCAAGTCAGGCACCTGCTCGCAGTTTGTCCCGGGCATGGGAAGCAGCATGCTGCGTGCCCAGAAGACATCCCGCACTGTCCTGCCTGCCACGGGGCTGCTTCTGAGCACGGAGGCACGCCTACAAGCCAGCTGAGATGGGCTTTGCCTAAGAGTCAGGGAAGTGGCGAGCGGAACAAGGGATGTGCTGCACAGGTTCCCTCGCAGGCAGATTCCCTCCTGGGGTGCTTACTTCTCTTGCCTTAGCGCCCTGCTTTGTTTGGAGGCTGTTTGCGGACAGCAGCACACACAGCGGAAGGTGCGCGCTGGCCAGCTCCAAGTCTCGGCACATAGAAGCGCAAGTCAGGCACCTGCTCGCAGTTTGTCCCGGGCATGGGAAGCAGCATGCTGCGTGCCCAGAAGACATCCCGCACTGTCCTGCCTGCCACGGGGCTGCTTCTGAGCACGGAGGCACGCCTACAAGCCAGCTGAGATGGGCTTTGCCTAAGAGTCAGGGAAGTGGCGAGCGGAACAAGGGATGTGCTGCACAGCTTCCCTCGCAGGCAGATTCCCTCCTGGGGTGCTTACTTCTCTTGCCTTAGCGCCCTGCTTTGTTTGGAGGCTGTTTGCGGACAGCAGCACACACAGCGGGAAGGTGCGCGCTGGCCAGCTCCAAGTCTCGGCACATAGAAGCGCAAGCCAGGCACCTGCTCGCAGTTTGTCCCGGGCATGGGAAGCAGCATGCTGCGTGCCAGAAGACATCCCGCACTGTCCTGCCTGCCACGGGGCTGCTTCTGAGCACGGAGGCACGCCTACAAGCCAGCTGAGATGGGCTTTGCCTAAGAGTGAGGGAAGTGGCGAGCGGAACAAGGGATGTGCTGCACAGCTTCCCTCGCAGGCAGATTCCCTCCTGGGGTGCTTACTTCTCTGCCTTAGCGCCCTGCTTTGTTTGGAGGCTGTTTGCGGACAGCAGCACACACAGCGGGAAGGTGCGTGCTGGCCAGCTCCAAGTCTCGGCAGATGGAAGCCGAAGTCAGGCACCTGCTCGCGGTTTGTCCCGGGCATGGGAAGCAGCATGCTGCGTGCCCAGAGACATCCCGCACTGTCCTGCCTGCCACGGGGCTGCTTCTGAGCACGGAGGCACGCCTACAAGCCAGCTGAGATGGGCTTTGCCTAAGAGTCAGGGAAGTGGCGAGCGGAACAAGGGATGTGCTGCACAGCTTCCCTCGCAGGCAGATTCCCTCCTGGGGTGCTACTTCTCTTGCCTTAGCGCCCTGCTTTCTTTGGAGGCTGTTTGCGGACAGCAGCACACACAGCGGGAAGGTGCGCGCTGGCCAGCTCCAAGTCTCGGCACATAGAAGCGCAAGCCAGGCACCTGCTCGCAGTTTGTCCCCGGGCATGGGAAGCAGCATGCTGCGTGCCCAGAAGACATCCCGCACTGTCCTGCCTGCCACGGGGCTGCTTCTGAGCACGGAGGCACGCCTACAAGCCAGCTGAGATGGGCTTTGCCTAAGAGTCAGGGAAGTGGCGAGCGGAACAAGGGAACTGCTGCACAGCTTCCCTCGCAGGCAGATTCCCTCCTGGGGTGCTTACTTCTCTTGCCTTAGCGCCCTGCTTTGTTTGGAGGCTGTTTGCGGACAGCAGCACACACAGCGGGAAGGTGCGCGCTGGCCAGCTCCAAGTCTCGGCACATAGAAGCGCAAGCCAGGCACCTGCTCGCAGTTTGTCCCGGGCATGGGAAGCAGCATGCTGCGTGCCCAGAAGACATCCCGCACTGTCCTGCTGCCACGGGGCTGCTTCTGAGCACGGAGGCACGCCTACAAGCCAGCTGAGATGGGCTTTGCCTAAGAGTGAGGGAAGTGGCGAGCGGAACAAGGGATGTGCTGCACAGCTTCCCTCGCAGGCAGATTCCCTCCTGGGGTGCTTACTTCTCTTGCCTTAGCGCCCTGCTTTGTTTGGAGGCTGTTTGCGGACAGCAGCACACACAGCGGGAAGGTGCGTGCTGGCCAGCTCCAAGTCTCGGCACATAGAAGGCGCAAGCCAGGCACCTGCTCGCGGTTTGTCCCGGGCATGGGAAGCAGCATGCTGCGTGCCCAGAAGACATCCCGCACTGTCCTGCCTGCCACGGGGCTGCTTCTGAGCACAGAGGCACGCCTACAAGCCAGCTGAGATGGGCTTTGCCTAAGAGTCAGGGAAGTGGCGAGCGGAACAAGGGATGTGCTGCACAGCTTCCCTCGCAGGCAGATT
>NW_026907621.1:0-75713 GCF_028389875.1 Rhea pennata | reverse complement strand
CCCACGGTGACGCCGCCCCCCTGCCCCCCCCATGCCCCCCCAGCGCCCCATGGTGACACTGTGCCCCCCCCCATCCTCCCCCCCAAACACCCCCCAGCGCCCCACGGTGACACCGCCCCCCATCCTGCCACGCCCCCCAGCGCCCCACGGTGACACTGTGCCCCCCCCATCCTCCCCCCCAATGCTCCCCAGCGCCCCACGGTGACGCCGCCCCCCCGATCCTGCCCACGGCCCCCAGCGCCCCACGGTGACACTGTGCCCCCCCCATCCTCCCCCCCAATGCTCCCCAGCGCCCCATGGTGACGCCGCCCCCCCGATCCTGCCCACGGCCCCCAGCGCCCCATGGTGACGCCGCCCCCCCGATCCTGCCCATGCCCCCCAACGCCCCGTGGTGACACTGTGCCCCCCCCCCCGCAGGAGCGGTGCCGGCGCTGGCCGCCCTGACGGCGTCGTGCGGGCCGGGCTCTTGCCTGCACAGCGCGGCTCGGGCGCTTCGCATCCTGGGCCGGCACGCCGGAGCGCGTCGAGCCGCCGCCCGCGCCGGAGCCGCCGGCGCCCTGGCCTCCCGTTTGGCCTCGTTGCCACCTTCGCACCCGTCGTGCTGCTCGGTGGCTCGAGCCCTGCGGGCGTTGAGCGGCGAGCTTGCCGACGCCGAGCTCGCCGGAGCGTTGCCGGCTCTGGCCGCCGCCGCTTTGACGGCCGGAGGCAAAGGCGGGAGCCGCCGGCGAGCCGCCGCTTTGGGCGCCATGGCCGCCGCTTGCTCGCGCGCCGCCCTCCGCCCGGCGCTGGGCGCGGCGGGAGCCGTCGAAGCCGTCGTGGGCGAGCTCCGGCGCTCCGTCGCCACGCCGGGACCCGGCCCGCCTCTTTTTTTAACCGCCGCTTTGTGCCTGCTTTGCCGCGAAGCCGTCAACCGGGCGAGGGTGAGGGCGGCGGGCGGTTTGGGCCTCTTGCTCGCCCTCCTGGGCGACCCGCGCGCCCGGCCCGCCCGCCCCCGCGTCCTCCTCGCCCTCGCCGCCTTCGCCTACGACCCGCCCGCCCTCGAGGCCCTCGACGCCCGCGGCCTCGTCCCGCTCCTCGTCGACGTGCTGCGCGGCGGCGGCGAGGACGACGCCGACGCCGACGATGACGACGATGACGAAGGAGCCGCCTCTTTCGATCTGCCCGACCGGCCCGCGGCGCCCACGGCGGCACCCGGCGCGGCCGCCGGCAGCTTGCGGGGCCTCAAGTGAGCGAGTGGCTGGGCGGGCGCGGGCGGGCGCGGGCGTTGCGCGCTGGCCCCGGCGGCACCCTTGGGGTCCCTGGGGTCACCCTTGGGGTTCCTGAGGTGCCCTGGGTCAAGGCGGGGGTCTAGGAGTGTCCTTGAGGTCCCCCTTGGGTCACCCTTGGGGTTCCTGAGGTGCCCTGGGTCAAGGCGGGGGTCTAGGAAGGGTCTTGGTGTCACCCTTGGGGTCCGTGGGGTCAACCTTGGGGTTCCTGAGGTGCCTTGGGTCAAGGTGGGGGTCTAGGAGTGTCCTTGAGGTCCCCCTTGGGGTCCCTGGGGTCACCCTTGGGGTTTCTGAGGTGCCCTGGGTCAAGGCGGGGGTCTAGGAAGGGTCTTGGTGTCACCCTTGGGGTCCCTGGGGTCACCCTTGGGGTTCCTGACGTGCCCTGGGTCAAGGCGGGGGTCTAGGAAGGGTCTTGGTGTCACCCTTGGGGTCCCTGGGGTCACCCTTGGGGTTTCTGAGGTGCCCTGGGTCAAGGCGGGGGTCTAGGAAGGGTCTTGGTGTCACCCTTGGGGTCCTTGGTGTCACCCTTGGGGTCCCTGGGGTCAACCTTGGGGTTCCTGAGGTGCCTTGGGTCAAGGTGGGGGTCTAGGAGTGTCCTTGAGGTCCCCCTTGGGGTCCCTGGGGTCACCCTTGGGGTTTCTGAGGTGCCCTGGGTCAAGGCGGGGGTCTAGGAAGGGTCTTGGTGTCACCCTTGGGGTCCCTGGGGTCACCCTTGGGGTTCCTGACGTGCCCTGGGTCAAGGCGGGGGTCTAGGAAGGGTCTTGGTGTCACCCTTGGGGTCCCTGGGGTCACCCTTGGGGTTCCTGAGGTGCCTTGGGTCAAGGCAGGGGTCTAGGAAGGGTCTTGGTGTCACCCTTGGGGTCCCTGGGGTCACCCTTGGGGTTCCTGAGGTGCCCTGGGTCAAGGCGGGGCTCTAGGAAGGGTCTTGGTGTCACCCTTGGGGTCCCTGGGGTCACCCTTGGGGTTCCTGAGGTGCCTTGGGTCAAGGTGGGGGTCTAGGAGTGTCCTTGAGGTCCCCCTTGGGGTCCCTGGGGTCACCCTTGGGGTTTCTGAGGTGCCTTGGGTCAAGGCGGGGGTCTAGGAAGGGTCTTGGTGTCACCCTTGGGGTCCCTGGGGTCACCCTTGGGGTTCCTGAGGTGCCCTGAGTCAAGGCGGGGCTCTAGGAAGGGTCTTGGTGTCACCCTTGGGGTCCTTGGGGTCACCCTTGGGGTTCCTGAGGTGCCTTGGGTCAAGGCGGGGGTCTAGGAGGGTCCTTGAGATCACCTTTGGGGTCGCTGGGGTCACCCTTGGGGTTCTTGGGGTCCCCCTTGGGGTCCCTGGGGTCACCTTTGGAGTTCCTGAGGTGTCTTCAGGTCAAGGCAGGGGTCTAGGAGGGTCCCTCAGATCGCCCTTGGGGTCCTTGGTGTCCCCCTTGGGGTTCCTGAGGTGCGTTGGGGTCAAGGCGGGGTCTAGGAGGGTCCCTGAGATCGCCCTTGGGGTCCTTGGTGTCACCCTTGGGGTTCCTGAGGTGCCTTAGGGTCAAGGCGGGGTCTAGGAGGGTCCCTGAGATCGCCCTTGGGGTCCTTGGTGTCACCTTTGGGGTCCTTGGTGTCACCCTTGGGGTGCCTTGAGGTCAAGGCGAGGGTCTAGGAGGGTCCCTGAGATCCTCCTTGGGGTCTTTGGTGTCCCCCTTGGGGTTCCTGAGGTGCCTTGGGTCAAGGCGGGGGTCTAGGAGGGTCCCTGACATCACCCTTGGGGTCTCTGGGGTCACCTTTGGGGTTCTGGGGTCACCTTTGGGTTCTTGAGGTGCCTTGGGGTCAAGGTGGGGGTCTAGGAGGGGTCTTGGGGTCCCACTTGGGGTCCCTGGGGTCACCCTTGGGGTCCGTGGGGGCAACCGTGGGATTCCTGGGGTGCCCTGGGTCAAGGTGGGGGTCTAGGAAGGGTCTTGGTGTCACCTTTGGGGTCCCTGGGGTCACCCTTGGGGTTCCTGAGGTGCCTTGGGTCAAGGTGGGGGTCTAGGAGGGTCCCTGAGATCGCTCTTGGGGTCCTTGGTGTCACCCTTGGGATTCCTGAGGTGCCTTGGGTCAAGGCGGGGGTCTAGGAAGGGTCTTGGTGTCACCCTTGGGGTCCCTGGGGTCCCTCTTGGGGTCCCCGGGGTCAACCTTGGGGTCCGTGGGGTCAAAATTGGAGGTTTTGGGGTCCCCCTTGGGGTTCCTGAGGTGCCCTGGGTCAAGGTGGGGGTCTAGGAAGGGTCTTGGTGTCACCCTTGGGGTCCTTGGTGTCACCCTTGGGGTTCTTGGGGTGCCTTGAGGTCAAGGCGAGGGTCTAGGAAGGGTCTTGGTGTCACCTATGGGGTCCTTGGGGTCCCCCTTGGGGTTCCTGAGGTGCCTCGGGGTCAAGGTGGGGGTCTAAGAGGATCATGGGTGACCATAGAGACCTTCAAGCAGCACCTATGGGTGCCCCGACTCCAAAACACCTCGACCCTCACCCATGGGTGCCTTCAAGCAGCACCTATGGGTGCCCCGACTCCAAAACACCTCGACCCCCGCTCATAGGTGTTCTCCTCCAGCACCTATGGGTGCCCCGACTCCAAAACACCTCGACCCCTGCTGATAGGTGTTCTCCTCCAGCACCTATGGGTGCCCCGACTCCAAAACACCTCGACCCCTGCTGATAGGTGTTCTCCTCCAGCACCTATGGGTGCCCCGACTCCAAAACACCTCGACCCCTGCTGATAGGTGTTCTCCTCCAGCACCTATGGGTGTCCCGACTCCAAAACACCTCGACCCCTGCTGATAGGTGTTCTCCTCCAGCACCTATGGGTGCCCCGACTCCAAAACACCTCGACCCCTGCTGATAGGTGTTCTCCTCCAGCACCTATGGGTGCCCCGACTCCAAAACACCTCGACCCCTGCTCATAGCTGTTCTCCTCCAGCACCTATGGGTGCCCCGACTCCAAAACACCTCGACCCCCGCTCATAGGTGTTCTTCTCCCGCACCTATGGGTGCCCCGACTCCAAAACACCTCGACCCCTGCTGATAGATGTTCTCCTCCAGCACCTGTGGGTGCCCCAACTCCAAAACACCTCGACCCCTGCTCATAGGTGTTCTTCTCCCGCACCTATGGGTGCCCCGACTCCAAAACACCTCGACCCCCGCTCATAGGTGTTCTCCTCCCGCACCTATGGGTGCCCCGACTCCAAAACACCTTGACCCCTGCTCATAGGTGTTCTCCTCCAGCACCTATGGGTGCCCCGACTCCAAAACACCTCGACCCCCGCTCATAGGTGTTCTCCTCCAGCACCTATGGGTGCCCCGACTCCAAAACACCTCGACCCCCGCTCATAGGTGTTCTCCTCCAGCACCTATGGGTGTCCCGACTCCAAAACACCTCGACCCCCGCTCATAGCTGTTCTCCTCCAGCACCTATGGGTGCCCCGACTCCAAAACACCTCGACCCCCGCTCATAGGTGTTCTCCTCCAGCACCTATGGGTGCCCTGACTCCAAAACACCTCAACCCCCACCCGTGGGTGCCCTCAAGCAGCACCCACAGGCTCAGCCCCCTCCCGCAACCCCATGGCAGGTCGTGGCTGCTGTCGGAAGCCGTGTCGCCTCCTCCGTCGCCTCCCGAAGCGCCGGAGGAGGCGCCGGACGGCCGCCCGGAACGACGCCGACGCCGACGACGCCGGGGCGACGGACGGGTGCTGGGCGCCCTGGCGCTGCCGCCGGGCGCCGGCGAACCCCGAGGACCCGAAGCGCCGGCGTTGCTGCTCTTGGGGCGTTTGGCGGCAGCCGAAGAACCGAGCCGGGCGTTGGCGACGGCGCCCGTCGTCGCCGGGCTCCTCCGTTACCTCGTGGCTTCACCGGCTCCGGCGTCGCGGGCCCTACGGGTGCTGCAGAGGCTCACGGGGCACCCCGGATGCCTGGGCCCTTTGGTGGGTGCCTACGTGCCCTCGCTGCTCCGCTCCTGGTTGGTGCTGGGCGTCGCGCCGGGTCGCGCCCGACGCCTCTGCCGCCCGGATCGTGGCGCCGGCGCCGGCCCCCGCGACCCGCGTCACGAGCGCCTCAAGGAGTTGGGTGAGCTCGGCACCCTTGGGTGCTTCAGCGGGGGCGGGAGGGAGCGGGGCGGTTCGGGGCCGGTTCTGCGAGGTCCTTTGGGTGCTTTGGGAGGTTCTAGGTGGGTCTGGGGGGGCTTTGGGGAGTCCTGGGAGGTCCCTTGGGTGCTCCAGGAGGTCCTACGGGGGCTTTGGAGGTGCTGGGAGGTCCCTTGGGTGCTCCGGGAGGTCCTAGATGGGTCCGGGGGGGCTTTGGCGGTGCTGGGAGGTCCCTTGGGTGCTCCGGGAGGTCCTAGATGGGTCCTGGGGGGGCTTTGGGGGTGCTGGGAGGTCCCTTGGGTGCCCCGGGAGGTCCTAGATGGGTCCTGGGGGCTTTGGGGGTGCTGGGAGGTCCCTTGGGTGCTCCGGGAGGTCCTAGATGGGTCCGGGGGGGCTTTGGGGGTGCTGGGAGGTCCCTTGGGTGCTCCGGGAGGTCCTAGATGGGTCCGGGGGGGCTTTGGGGGTGCTGGGAGGTCCCTTGGGTGCTCCGGGAGGTCCTAGATGGGTCCTGGGGGGGCTTTGGGGGTGCTGGGAGGTCCCTTGGGTGCCCCGGGAGGTCCTAGATGGGTCCTGGGGGCTTTGGGGGTGCTGGGAGGTCCCTTGGGTGCTCCGGGAGGTCCTAGATGGGTCCGGGGGGGCTTTGGGGGTGCTGGGAGGTCCCTTGGGTGCTCCGGGAGGTCCTAGATGGGTCTGGGGGGGCTTTGGGGGTGCTGGGAGGTCCCTTGGGTGCTCCGGGAGGTCCTAGATGGGTCCTGGGGGGCTTTGGGGGTGCTGGGAGGTCCCTTGGGTGCTCCGGGAGGTCCTAGATGGGTCCGGGGGGGCTTTGGGGGTGCTGGGAGGTCCCTTGGGTGCTCCGGGAGGTCCTAGATGGGTCCTGGGGGCTTTGGGGGTGCTGGGAGGTCCCTTGGGTGCCCCGGGAGGTCCTAGATGGGTCCGGGGGGGCTTTGGGGGTGCTGGGAGGTCCCTTGGGTGCCCCGGGAGGTCCCAGATGGGTCCGGGGGGGCTTTGGGGGTGCTGGGAGGTCCCTTGGGTGCCCCGGGAGGTCCTAGATGGGTCCTGGGGGCTTTGGGGGTGCTGGGAGGTCCCTTGGGTGCCCCGGGAGGTCCTAGATGGGTCCGGGGGGGCTTTGGGGGTGCTGGGAGGTCCCTTGGGTGCCCCGGGAGGTCCTAGATGGGTCCTGGGGGGTTTTGGGGGTGCTGGGAGGTCCCTTGGGTGCCCCGGGAGGTCCTAGATGGGTCCTGGGGGGGCTTTGGGGGTGCTGGGAGGTCCCTTGGGTGCTCCGGGATGTCCTAGATGGGTCCGGGGGGGCTTTGGGGGTGCTGGGAGGTCCCTTGGGTGCCCCGGGAGGTCCTAGATGGGTCCTGGGGGGCTTTGGAGGTGCTGGGAGGTCCCTTGGGTGCCCCGGGAGGTCCTAGATGGGTCCGGGGGGGCTTTGGGGGTGCTGGGAGGTCCCTTGGGTGCCCCGGGAGGTCCTAGATGGGTCCGGGGGGGCTTTGGGGGTGCTGGGAGGTCCCTTGGGTGCCCCGGGAGGTCCTAGATGGGTCCGGGGGGGCTTTGGGGGTGCTGGGAGGTCCCTTGGGTGCCCCGGGAGGTCCTAGATGGGTCTGGGGGGGCTTTGGGGGTGCTGGGAGGTCCCTTGGGTGCCCCGGGAGGTCCTAGATGGGTCCGGGGGGGCTTTGGGGGTGCTGGGAGGTCCCTTGGGTGCTCCGGGAGGTCCTAGATGGGTCCGGGGGGGCTTTGGGGGTGCTGGGAGGTCCCTTGGGTGCCCCGGGAGGTCCTAGATGGGTCCGGGGGGGCTTTGGGGGTGCTGGGAGGTCCCTTGGGTGCCCCGGGAGGTCCTAGATGGGTCTGGGGGGGCTTTGGGGGTGCTGGGAGGTCCCTTGGGTGCCCCGGGAGGTCCTAGATGGGTCCGGGGGGGCTTTGGGGGTGCTGGGAGGTCCCTTGGGTGCCCCGGGAGGTCCTAGATGGGTCCTGGGGGGTTTTGGGGGTGCTGGGAGGTCCCTTGGGTGCCCCGGGAGGTCCTAGATGGGTCCTGGGGGGGCTTTGGGGGTGCTGGGAGGTCCCTTGGGTGCTCCGGGAGGTCCTAGATGGGTCCGGGGGGGCTTTGGGGGTGCTGGGAGGTCCCTTGGGTGCCCCGGGAGGTCCTAGATGGGTCCTGGGGGGCTTTGGGGGTGCTGGGAGGTCCCTTGGGTGCCCCGGGAGGTCCTAGATGGGTCCGGGGGGGCTTTGGGGGTGCTGGGAGGTCCCTTGGGTGCCCCGGGAGGTCCTAGATGGGTCCGGGGGGGCTTTGGGGGTGCTGGGAGGTCCCTTGGGTGCCCCGGGAGGTCCTAGATGGGTCCGGGGGGGCTTTGGGGGTGCTGGGAGGTCCCTTGGGTGCCCCGGGAGGTCCTAGATGGGTCCGGGGGGGCTTTGGGGGTGCTGGGAGGTCCCTTGGGTGCTCCGGGAGGTCCTAGATGGGTCCGGGGGGGCTTTGGGGGTGCTGGGAGGTCCCTTGGGTGCTCCGGGAGGTCCTAGATGGGTCCGGGGGGGCTTTGGGGGTGCTGGGAGGTCCCTTGGGTGCCCCGGGAGGTCCTAGATGGGTCTGGGGGGGCTTTGGGGGTGCTGGGAGGTCCCTTGGGTGCTCCGGGAGGTCCTAGATGGGTCCGGGGGGGCTTTGGGGGTGCTGGGAGGTCCCTTGGGTGCTCCGGGAGGTCCTAGATGGGTCCGGGGGGGCTTTGGGGGTGCTGGGAGGTCCCTTGGGTGCCCCGGGAGGTCCTAGATGGGTCCTGGGGGCTTTGGGGGTGCTGGGAGGTCCCTTGGGTGCTCCGGGAGGTCCTAGATGGGTCCGGGGGGGCTTTGGGGGTGCTGGGAGGTCCCTTGGGTGCTCCGGGAGGTCCTAGATGGGTCTGGGGGGGCTTTGGGGGTGCTGGGAGGTCCCTTGGGTGCCCCGGGAGGTCCTAGATGGGTCCGGGGGGGCTTTGGGGGTGCTGGGAGGTCCCTTGGGTGCTCCGGGAGGTCCTAGATGGGTCTGGGGGGGCTTTGGGGGTGCTGGGAGGTCCCTTGGGTGCCCCGGGAGGTCCTAGATGGGTCCGGGGGGGCTTTGGGGGTGCTGGGAGGTCCCTTGGGTGCCCCGGGAGGTCCTAGATGGGTCCGGGGGGGCTTTGGGGGTGCTGGGAGGTCCCTTGGGTGCCCCGGGAGGTCCTAGATGGGTCCTGGGGGGCTTTGGGGGTGCTGGGAGGTCCCTTGGGTGCCCCGGGAGGTCCTAGATGGGTCCGGGGGGGCTTTGGGGGTGCTGGGAGGTCCCTTGGGTGCCCCGGGAGGTCCTAGATGGGTCCGGGGGGGCTTTGGGGGTGCTGGGAGGTCCCTTGGGTGCCCCGGGAGGTCCTAGATGGGTCTGGGGGGGCTTTGGGGGTGCTGGGAGGTCCCTTGGGTGCCCCGGGAGGTCCTAGATGGGTCTGGGGGGGCTTTGGGGGTGCTGGGAGGTCCCTTGGGTGCCCCGGGAGGTCCTAGATGGGTCTGGGGGGGCTTTGGGGGTGCTGGGAGGTCCCTTGGGTGCCCCGGGAGGTCCTAGATGGGTCCTGGGGGGCTTTGGGGGTGCTGGGGGGGGGGGTTAAAAGGGTCTAGGAGATTATAGGGGAGCCATAGGGGTCCCTGGGGGGATATGGGGGTCTGAGAGGGGGTATAGGGGAGCTATAGGGGTCCCTGGGGGGATGTGGGGGTCTGAGGGGGGGTTTAGGGGAGCTATAGGGGTCCCCGGGGGGATACGGGGGTCCTGAGGGGGGATATAGGGGAGCTATAGGGGTCCCTGGGGGGATACGGGGGTCCTGAGGGGGGATATAGGGGAGCTATAGGGGTCCCCAGGGGGATACGGGGGTCCTGAGGGGGGATATAGGGGAGCTATAGGGGTCCCTGGGGGGATACGGGGGTCCTGAGGGGGGATATAGGGGAGCTATAGGGGTCCCCAGGGGGATACGGGGGTCTGAGGGGAGGATATAGGGGAGCTATAGTGGTCCCTGGGGGGATAGGGGGGTCCTGAGGGGGGATATAGGGGAGCTATAGGGGTCCTGGGAGGGGTATAGGGATCCAGGGGGGAACATGGGAGGCCTGCAGGAGAATATAGGGGAGCTATGGGGGTCTTCGGGATGATATAGAGGTCCCCAGGGGGGATATAGGGGTCCCCAGGAGGGGATATCGCAGTCCTGGGGAGATATAGGGGAGCCATAGGGGTCCCTGGGGGGGATATAGGCATTCGGGGGGGGGGATATAGGGGAGCCATAGGAATCCCTGGGAGGGTTATAGGAGTCCGGGGGGGAGATATAGGAGAGCTATAGGGGTCACTGGGGGGGTTATAGGGGCCCAGGGGGAATGTGGAAGCCCCGGGGGCGCATATAGGGGAGCTATAGGGCTCTCTGGGGAGGGTATAGGGGTCTGGGGGGGATATGGGGGTCCTGGTGTGGATATAGGGGAGCCATAGGGGTCCCTGGGGGGGATATAGGGGAGCTATAGGGGTCCCTGGAGAGGAATATAGGGGGCTGGGGGGGGGGATATGGGGGTCCTGGGGCTGGGCTGCTGGGAGGATATAGGGGATCCACAGGGGTCCCAGGCGTGGGGCTGGGGGGGGGGGGCGGGGCCTATAGCGCCCTATAGCCCCGGCGCTCCTGACCGTGGCTCCGCCCCCCCTCCCTCCCCCCCCCCCCGCCATCCCCTATAGGTGAGGGGCTGCTGCGCAACCTGGGGGCGGTGGCGGCGTCGCCCTTCGGCGTGGGGCTCCTGACCCACACGCTGCGCTGCGGGGCCCCCCCGGCCCGCCTGGCCTGCGCCACCGCCCTGCCCCTGCTCGCCAGGTGAGCCCCTATAGGCGGCCCCTATAGGCAGCCCCTATAGACACCCCCCCGGGCGCTCCGCGTGCTGTAGACACCCCTATAGACCCCCCCACGGCCGCCCCACGCCCCCCCCGGCTCCCCCCACTGCCCTGCCCCTGCTCGCCAGGTGAGCCCCTATAGGCGGCCCCTATAGGCAGCCCCTATAGACACCCCCCCGGGCGCTCCGCGTGCTGTAGACACCCCTATAGACCCCCCCACGGCCGCCCCACGCCCCCCCCGGCTCCCCCCACCGCCCTGCCCCTGCTCGCCAGGTGAGCCCCTATAGGCGGCACCTATAGGCATCCCCTATAAACACCCCCCAGGCACTTCACGTCCCGTAGACACCCCTATAGACCCCCCCCCACAGGCGCCCCACGGTCCCCCTGGCTCCCCCCACCACCCTGCCCCTGCTTGCCAGGTGAGCCCCTATAGGCAGCCCCTATAGACCGACCCCGGCCCCCTCCTATAGGCACATCCCCCATAGGTGCCCCAGTGAGCCCCCTAACCAGCCCTGTAAGCCCCCCCATAGGAGCTCTGCGGGCTGCCCGTCACCGGCCCCACAGGTCCCCCGTTAGCCAGCCCTATAGATCCCCATATAGATGTTCTATAGGTTCCTTACAGGCTCCATAGTTTCGCTGTAATCAACCCCGGGGATCCTATAGGTCAATCCTATAGGTGCCCAATAGCCCCCCCCATAGCTCCCCAGCGGGCGGGTGGGGGGGCGATCCCCGTAGGCCCTATAGGGACCCTATAGATTCCCCCCCCCACCGCCCTGCCCCTATGTCCCCCTGGCGTGTCCTTGGCATGTCCTTGGCGTGTGCGGGGCGGTGACCTCACCGTGGGAGGGGTTCGTGGTCCTTAGCGTGTCCTTAGCGTGTGTGGGGTGGTGACGTCACCATTGGGGGGGAGGGGCACACACCCGTGGTCCTTAGCGTGTCCTTAGCGTGTGCAGGGCAGTGACCTCACCATGGGGGGGAGGGGCACACACCCGTGGTCCTTAGCGTGTCCTTAGCGTGTGCGGGGCAGTGACCTCACCGTGGGGGGGAGGGGCACACACCCGTGGTCCTTAGCGTGTCCTTAGCGTGGGCGGGGCAGTGACCTCACCGTGGGGGGGGGAGGGGCACACACCCGTGGTCCTTAGCGTGTCCGTAGCGTGGGCGGGGCCGGCCGTCGGCGGCGCGGCGTGTGTGCTTAGCGTGTCGTTGGCGGGCGCAGGGCCGGGGCGCCGGGGCCGGCGCGGGGGCTGCTGTGGGGGGCGGGGGGCGCCGGGGCCCTGCTGGTGGCGGCCGTGGCCCGGGGTCCCGCGTCCCCCTTCGAGCCCCCCCCGGCCTTCGCCTTCTACGCCGCCGACGCCCTGGGCGCCCTGCGGGGACACGGCGCCCGCCCGGCGGCCCAGGTGACTCGGGGACGCGGGGTCACGGGGTGGTGGGACGGGGTCACGGGGACGTGGGACGGGGTCACAGGGACGTGGGACGGAGTCACGGGGACGTGGGGTGGGGTCACGGGGACGTGGGATGGGTCACGGGGTGGTGGGACGGGTGCTGGGGAGGTGGGACGGGATCACGGGGATGTGGGGTGGGGTGATGGGGTGGTGGGACGGGGACACGGGGTGGTGGGACGGGGTCATGGGGACGTGAGATGGGTGCTGGGGAGGTAGGATGGTGTCACGGAGTGGTGGGACGGGGTCACGGGGATGGGGGGTGGGGTCATGGGGTGGTGGGACGGGGTCACAGGGACGTGGGACGGGGTGCTGGGGATGTGGGATGGGTCACGGGGACGTGGGACGGGGTCACGGGGAGGTGGGACGGGGTCACGGGGACGTGGGGTGGGGTCACGGGGTGGTGGGATGGGTGCTGGGGAGGTGGAACGGGGTCACGGGGAGGTGGGACGGGGTCACGGGGTGGTGGGATGGGTGCTGGGGAGGTGGGACGGGGTCACGGGGAGGTGGGACGGGGTCACGGGGACGTGGGGTGGGGTCACGGGGACGTGGGACGGGGTCACAGGGAGGTGAGATAAGTGCTGGGAAGGTGGGACGGGGTCACGGGGACGTGGGACGGGGTCACGGGGACGGGGTCACGGGGTGGTGGGACGGGTGCTGGGGAGGTGGAACGGGGTCACGGGGAGGTGGGACGGCGTCACGGGGTGGTGGGATGGGTGCTGGGGAGGTGGGACGGGGTCACGGGGACGTGGGACGGGGTCACGGGGTGGTGGGATGGGTGCTGGGGAGGTGGGACGGGTGCTGGGGAGGTGGGACGGGGTCATGGGGAGGTGGGACGGCGTCACGGGGTGGTGGGATGGGTGCTGGGGAGGTGGAACGGGGTCATGGGGAGGTGGGACGGCGTCACGGGGTGGTGGGATGGGTGCTGGGGAGGTGGGACGGGGTCACGGGGACGTGGGACGGGGTCACGGGGAGGTGGGACACGGTCATAGGGAGGTGGGACAGGTGCTGGGGACATGGGATGGGTGCTGGGGAGGTGGGACAGGGTCACGGGGACGTGGGATGGGGTCACGGGGTGGTGGGATGGGTGCTGGGGAGGTGGGACAGGGTCACGGGGAGGTGGGACGGCATCATGGGGTGGTGGGATGGGTGCTGGGGAGGTGGGACGGGGTCACGGGGACGGGGTCACGGGGTGGTGGGATGGGTGCTGGGGAGGTGGGACGGGTGCTGGGGAGGTGGGACGGGGTCACGGGGAGGTGGGACGGCGTCACGGGGTGGTGGGATGGGTGCTGGGGAGGTGGGACGGGGTCACGGGGACGTGGGACGGGGTCACGGGGTGGTGGGATGGGTGCTGGGGAGGTGGGACGGGGTCACAGGGACGTGGGACGGGGTCACGGGGTGGTGGGATGGGTGCTGGGGAGGTGGAACGGGGTCGTGGGGAGGTGGGACGGGGTCACGGGGTGGTGGGACGGCGTCACAGGGTGGTGGGACGGGGTCACGGGGAGGTGGGACGGGGTCACGGGGTGGTGGGATGGGTGCTGGGGAGGTGGGACGGGGTCATGGGGAGGTGGGACGGGGTCACGGGGTGGTGGGATGGGTGCTGGGGAGGTGGAACGGGGTCACGGGGACGTGGGACGGGGTCACGGGGTGGTGGGACGGGTGCTGGGGAGGTGGGACGGGGTCACGGGGACGTGGGACGGGGTCACGGGGTGGTGGGATGGGTGCTGGGGAGGTGGGACGGGTGCTGGGGACGTGGGATGGGTGCTGGGGAGGTGGGACAGGGCCCCAGCGAGGACCTCGGGGCCTCCCCCCCCGGGGGACGCGCGGTGCCGTCGTCCCCCTGCCCCACCCCCACCCCGAGGACCCCCCCCCCCGGGTGCCGTCACCCCCCCCCCCCGGCCTCAAGCGTCCCCCTGTCCCCAGGCGTCACCGAGGTCCTCCAACACCCGGCCCCGGGCGTCACCGTGTCCTCCGACGTCCCCGAGGTCCTCCAACACCCATCCGCAGGTGTCACCGTGTCCTCCGGCGTCCCCGGGGTCCTCCAACCCCCGTCCCCAGGTGTCATCGTGTTCTCCACCACCTCCAGGGTCCTCCAACCCCCGTCCCCAGGTGTCACCATGTTCTCCACCATCTCCAGGGTCCTCCAACCCCCGTCCCCAGGTGTCATCGTGTTCTCCACCACCTCCAGGGTCCTCCAACCCCCGTCCCCAGGTGTCATCGTGTTCTCCACCACCTCCAGGGTCCTCCAACCCCCGTCCCCAGGTGTCAGCGTGTTCTCCACCACCTCCAGGGTCCTCCAACCCCCGTCCCCAGGTGTCATCGTGTTCTCCACCACCTCCAGGGTCCTCCAACCCCCGTCCCCAGGTGTCAGCATGTTCTCCACCACCTCCAGGGTCCTCCAACCCCCGTCCCCAGGTGTCAGCGTGTTCTCCACCATCTCCGGGGTCCTCCAACCCCCGTCCCCAGGTGTCATCGTGTTCTCCACCACCTCCAGGGTCCTCCAACCCCCGTCCCCAGGTGTCACCGTGTTCTCCACCACCTCCAGGGTCCTCCAACCCCCGTCCCCAGGTGTCACCGTGTTCTCCACCATCTCCGGGGTCCTCCAACCCTCATCCTGCACCATCCCTAAGGTCCTCCAACCCCCGTCCCCAGGTGTCAGCGTGTTCTCCACCATCTCCGGGGTCCTCCAACCCTCATCCTGCACCATCCCTGAGGTCCTCCAGCCCCCGTCCCCAAGCGTCACCATGTCCTCCACCGTCCCCGAGGTCCTCCAACGCCCATCCCCAAGTGTCACCGTGTCCTCCACCGTCCCTGAGGTCCTCCAACCCTCATCCCCAGGTGTCACCGTGTTCTCCACCATCTCCAGGGTCCTCCAACGCCCATCCCCAAGCGTCACCGTGTCCTCCACCATCCCCGAGGTCCTCCAACCCTCATCCCCAGGTGTCACCATGTTCTCCACCATCTCCAGGGTCCTCCAACCCTCATCCTCCACCGTCCCCGAGGTCCTCCAGCCCCCGTCCCCAAGCGTCACCGTGTCCTCCACCGTCCCCGAGGTCCTCCAGCCCCCGTCCCCAGGCGTCCCCGAGGTCCTCCACCCCCCGACCTCCAAACTGTCCCTACGCCCGGGCGTCCCACGACCTTCTGCTGCTGCCTGACGGGACCGAACCGGGTTTAGGGGCCTCCCGGGAGGCGCTGACCCGAGGGTCGCCGGTGTTGGGCGCCATGTTGGGCGGCGCCTTCGCCGAGGCCCGCCAGGGCGCCGTCACCCTACGCTGCGCCCCGCGCCTGCCCCTCCTCCTCCTCCTCCATTACGTCCACGGGTGCCGACCGGCCGCCGGGTGTCCCCGGCTCCGTCCTCCAATCGCCCGGGCCACCGCCGGGGCCACCATCACCTTGGCCCGTAGGTACCTTGTCCCGGGTTTGGAGGCCGTCATGGCCGCCGGCGTCTCGGGGCCGCCCGACGTCCTGTGGGCTTTGGCCGAGCGGTGGGCTTGCGGCCCGTTGGCCACCAGGGCAGCCCGGGAGCTTCTGACTGGGCCACCTCAAAAGGTGGCACCTCGTTTGGTCCAGGTGACCCGAGCGGTTCGTTGTCCCAACCGCTTGGCCCGGGCTCTGTTGACCGTCGTGGCGCCCCGGGGTCACCGACCCCGCCTCGATATGGGCGAACCCTTGGACGGGGGCGACCCGCTGTTGCGGTTCCCCGGGGAACCGCCCGCCCGGGAGCTCGGGGACCCTCTGGAGGACCTCGGGGAGCCCCTGGAGAACCTCGGGAATCCTCTGGAGGACCTCGGGAATCCTCTGGAGGACCTCAGGGACTCCGTGGAGGACCTCGGGGAGCCCGTGGAGGACCTCGGGGACCCTGTGGAGGACCTTGGGGACCTCGGGGACCCCGTGGAGGACCTCGGGGACCCTCTTGAGGACCTCGGGGACCCTCTTGAGGACCTCGAGGACCCTCTTGAGGACCTCGAGGAGCCTCTGGAGGACCTCGGGGACCCTCTCGAGGACCTCGAGGAGCCCGCGGAGGACCTCGAGGACCCTCTGGAGGACCTCGAGGACCCCGCGGAGGACCTCGGGGACCCCCCAGAGATGCTCGGGGAGGGAGAGGACGCCCCGGGGTGCGTCAGGGACCTCTCGGAGAAGGAAGACGAGGACATGGAGGTGGAAGGACCTCCGTAAAGATGTCGGGGAACCCCGTAGCAAGCCGGGGGTGGGGGTGGGGGGGGGCGCGGCACCTTTGGGGACACCTTGGAGGACCTTGGCGAGGTGGCAGGACCCCTTTGGAGACCCCTCCCCCCCGCCCCATGGGCCTTGGGGACCCTCTAGGGATTCTGGGGACCACTTGGGTGAGGAAGATTTGGACGTGGAGTTGGGGGTCATTCCCCCCCCCCCAGTGACCTCGGGGTGGTGACCGGGCCCCTTTGGAGGTCGTCTGTGGACCTCGGGGACCTCTTGGAGCGAGAAGCTGCGGACGTGGAGGTCAAAAACCCCCGTGGGGTCTTTGGGGACCCCCATAGTGACGTCAGGGACCCCTCAGGGGACCTCCAGGACCCCCCGGAGGACCTCGGCATGGTGGTGAGACCCCTTTTGGAGACCCCTCTGGACCTTGGGGATCCCCCGGAGATGTTGGGGACCCCTTAGAGGGAGAAGACAAGGACATGGGGGCCGGGAACCCCCATGGGGTCTTTGGGGACCCCCATAGTGACCTCGGGGACCCCTTTGGGGACCTCCAGGACCCCCCGGAGGACCTCGGCACGGTGGTGAGACCCCTTTTGGAGACCCCTCTGGACCTTGGGGATCCTATAGAGGGAGAAGACGAGGACACGGGGGCGGGGAGCCCCCGTGGGGTCTTTGGGGACCCCCATAGTGACCTCGGGGACCCCTTTGGGGACCTCCAGGACCCCCCGGAGGACCTCGGCACGGTGGTGAGACCCCTTTTGGAGACCCCACTGGACCTTGGGGATCCTATAGAGGGAGAAGACGAGGACACGGGGGCGGGGAGCCCCCATGGGGTCTTTGGGGGCCCCCATAGTGACCTCGGGGACCCCTTTGGGGACCTCCAGGACCCCCCGGAGGACCTTGGCACGGTGGTGAGACCCCTTTTGGAGACCCCTCTGGACCTTGGGGATCCTATAGAGGGAGAAGACGAGGACACGGGGGCGGGGAGCCCCCATGGGGTCTTTGGGGACCCCCATAGTGACCTCGGGGACCCTTTTGGGGACCTCCAGGACCCCCCGGAGGACCTCGGCACGGTGGTGAGACCCCTTTTGGAGACCCCTCTGGACCTTGGGGACCCTGTAGAGGGAGAAGACGAGGACATGGGGGCGGGGGGCCGCCGTGGGGTCTTTGGGGACCCCCATAGTGACCTCGGGGACCCCTTTGGGGACCTCCAGGACCCCCCGGAGGACCTTGGCGAGGGGCTGAGACCCCTTTTGGAGACCCCTCTGGACCTTGGGGATCCCCCCGAGATGTTGGGGACCCCTTAGAGGGAGAAGATGAGGACATGGGGGCGGGGGACCCCCGTGGGGTCTTTGGGGACCCCCATAGTGACCTCGGTGACCCCCCGCCGAGGTCCATGGGGGGGTCCCCGACCCTTGGGGGGGGCCCGACCCTTGGGGGGGGGGCCTGCCCTGGTTTTGGGGTGAAAGTCTTGGGTTTTGGGGACCCCCGTGAGGATTTTTTTGGGGGGAGGGGGATTTCTCGGTTTTTTTGGGGGGGGTCCCCGCGGTTGGGGGGGGGAAGGGGGCGGGGCCGGGGGGGGGCGGGGCCGGGCGGTGGGGGCGGGACACAGATTCGGGGCCGCGAATGTAGCGGAGGCGACGCACAATAAAAGTGGTGGTGAAACGGCTGCGGCGGGCCCAGGCGTCCGGGAGGGGGCCCAGGCGTCCGGGAGGGGGGCCCAGGCGTCCGGGAGGGGCCCAGGCGTCCGGGGGAGGGCCCAGGCGTCCGGGGGGGGGGCCCAGGCGTCCGGGCAGCTCCTAGAAAGGGGGCCCAGGCGTCCGGGTGTCACCTCCAAAGGGGCCCAGGCGTCCGGGTGCTGCCCCTTATAGAGAACCTGGGTGGCCCCCAGAAAGGGGCCCAGGCGTCCGAGTGCCCCCACCCCCCCCCCCACACACACACACCCCAAAGGGGCCCAGGCATCCGGGTGCCTCTCATAAAAGGGGCCCAGGCATCCGGGCATCCCGTAAAAATGGGCCCAGGCGTCCGAGCGTCCCCTAAAAAGGGGCCCAGGCGTCCGGGCGTCCCTTCAAAAGGGGCCCAGGCGTCCGGGCATCCCGTAAAAATGGGCCCAGGTGTCCGAGCGTCCCCTAAAAAGGGGCCCAGGCGTCCGGGTGCCTCTTCAAAAGGGGCCCAGGCGTCCGGGCATCCCGTAAAAATGGGCCCAGGCGTCCGAGCGTCCCCTAAAAAGGGGCCCAGGCATCCGGGCGTCCCTTCAAAAGGGGCCCAGGCGTCCGGGCATCCCGTAAAAATGGGCCCAGGCGTCCGAGCGTCCCCTAAAAAGGGGCCCAGGCGTCCGGGCGCGTCTTTTCCAAAGGGGCCCAGGCGTCCGAGCCCATCCCAGCCTCCGGCATCCGCCTTCCTTCCTTCCTCCTCCTCCTCCTCCTCCTCCCTCCTCCCTCCCTCCCTCCCCCCCCCCCCCCCCCGCCTGGCCTCCGGCCTTATCCCAGGGGCCCAGGCGTCCGGGCGGGCCTTCCCCTTCCCAACTCCAAGACCCTCCTCCCCCCCCCGCCCCGGGGCGGAGGGGGGGGGGCCCAGGCGTCCGGGCGCTTCCATACATGGGCAGCGCGGGGCCCCGGGGGGGGGGGGGGGAGGAAGGAGGAGGGGGGGGGCCGCACCCAACCCCCGCCATGGACGACCTGGGTGAGGCCCCCGCGTCCGTCCCGTGTCTGTCCGTCCCGCGTCCGTCCGTCCCGCGTCCGTCTGTCCCGCGTCTGTCCGTCCCGCGTCCGTCCCCCCCCCCCCAACCTTCTCCGCGGCCCTCCGTCCCGTTCCCTCCTTCCGGCCTCCGTCCGTCCGTCCGTCCCGAGCCCGTCTCGCCGGCCGCCCGGCCCCTTCCCTCCCTCTCCGTCCGTCCGTCCGTCCCGTCCTGTCCCGTCCGTCCCGTCTCCTCCTCCTCCATCTTCTTCATCGGCTCCGTCTCCTCCGTCGGCTCCGTCTCCTTCCCCCCATCCCGTCTCGTTCTCCTCCATCTCCGTCTCCTCCATCGGCTCCGTCTCCTCCATCGTCCTCATCTCCTCCCCCCATCCCGTCTGCTCCATCTCCGTCGTCTCCATCATCTCCTCCATCTCCTCCATCGTCCTCATCTCCTTCCCCCCATCCCGTCTGCTCCATCTCCGTCGTCTCCATCATCTCCTCCATCTCCTCCATCGTCCTCATCTCCTTCCCCCATCCCGTCTGCTCCATCTCCGTCGTCTCCATCATCTCCTCCATCTCCTCCATCGTCCTCATCTCCTTCCCCCATCCCGTCTGCTCCATCTCCGTCGTCTCCATCATCTCCTCCATCTCCTCCATCGTCCTCATCTCCTCCCCCCATCCCGTCTGCTCCATCTCCGTCGTCTCCATCATCTCCTCCATCGTCTCCTCCTCCATCGTCCTCATCTCCTTCCCCTATCCCATCTGCTCCATCTCCTCCATCGTCCTCACTTCTTTCCCCATCCCGTCTCCTCCATCGTCTCCATCTCCATCATCTCCCTCGTCTCCATCATCTCCATCTCCTCCATCGTCCTCACCTCCTTCCCCATCCCGTCTGCTTCATCTCCATCGTCTCCATCATCTCCTCCATTGTCCTCACCTCTTTCCCCATCCCATCTCCTCCATCATCTCCATCTCCATCATCTCCCTTGTCTCCATCATCTCCATCATCTCCATCTCCTCCATCATCCTCGCCTCCTTCCTCCATCCCGTCTCCTCCATCTCCTCCATCGTCTCCATCGTCTCCGTCTCCTCCGTCGTCCTCACCTCCTTCCCCCAATCCCATTTCCTCCATCATCTCCATCTCCATCATCTCCCTCGTCTCCATCATCTCCATCTCCTCCATCGTCCTCACCTCCTTCCCCCATCCCGTCTCCTCCATCTCCATCTCCTCCATCTCCTCCATCATCTCCATCATCTCCATTCCCTCCATCGTCCTCACCTCCTTCCCCCCGCCCCATCTCCCCCATCGCCTGGGGAAGGGCCCATGGGTCCCCCCGGACTCCTGGGTCCCTGATGCCCCCCCCCCTGCCCCCTCTCTCCCCCCAACCACCAGACGCGCTGCTGGCTGACCTGGAGACAACGACGTCCCACCTGGCCCGGCGCCCGGTGCTGCTCACCGACCCGCCGGCGGGACCCCCAGTGACCCCCAGCCCCACAACTGAGGATGTGGCCCGGCCCCCGCCACCCCCCTATGGCCCCGTGAGGCAGCTCTGGAGACATCTGGGGGAGCTTCGGGGAGGGGAGACGGGGAGGGCGTAGGGGACAGTGGGGACATCGGGGACGGAGATCTTGGGGTTCGGGGGCCTTGGGGACATGGGGACATTGGGGACAGGGTCATGGAGACCCCTCGGATGGGACATTGGGGATGGAGAACCTTGGGGTTGGGTGGCCTTGGGGACATTGGGGACCCTGGGGATGGCAACCTTGGGGTTGGGTGGCCTTGGGGTCTTGGGGACATTGGGAATGGAGATCTTGGGGTTGGGGGGTCTTGGGGACACGGGGACATTGGGGACGGAGAAACTTGGGGTTGGGGGGTCTTGGGGACATTGGGGACATTGGGGACATTGGGGACAGGGTCATGGAGACCCCTCGGATGGGACATTGGGTATGGAGAACCTTGGGGTTGGGTGGCCTTGGGGACACGGGGACATTGGGGACAGAGATCTTGGGGTTGGCAGGTCTCAAGGACACAGGGACATCGGGGATGGAGACCTTGGGGTTGGGTGGCCTTGGGGACACAGGGACATTGGGGACAGAGATCTTGGGGTTGGCAGGTCTCAAGGACACAGGGACATCGGGGATGGAGACCTTGGGGTTGGGGGTTCTTGGGGACATGGGGACATCGGGGATGGAGACCTTGGGGTTGGGGGGCCTTGGAGACATGGGGACATTGGGGACGGGGTCATGGAGACCCCACGGATGGGACACTGGGGATGGCGACCTTGGGGTTGGGGGGTCTTGGGGACACGGGGACATTGGGGACTCTGGCAACCTTGGGGTTGGGTGGCCTTGGGGACATGGGGACATTGTGGATGGAGACCTTGGGGTTGGGGGGTCTTGGGGACAGGGGGACATTGTGGATGGAGATCTTGGGGTTGGGGGGTCTTGGGGACATTGGGGACATCGGGGATGGGGACCTTGGGGTTGGGTGGCCTTGGGGACATGGGGACATTGTGGATGGAGATCTTGGGGTTGGGGGGTCTTGGGGACACGGGGACATTGGGGACGGAGAAACTTGGGGTTGGGGGGTCTTGGGGACATTGGGGACATTGGGGACATTGGGGACAGGGTCATGGAGACCCCTCGGATGGGACATTGGGTATGGAGAACCTTGGGGTTGGGTGGCCTTGGGGACACGGGGACATTGGGGACAGAGATCTTGGGGTTGGCAGGTCTCAAGGACACAGGGACATCGGGGATGGAGACCTTGGGGTTGGGGGGCCTTGGGGACATCGGGGGTGGAGACCTTAGGGACATGGGGGACCCTCGGGACATGGGAGACACCGAGGAGCAACGGTGACGGGGACGGGGCGACCTCGGGGATCTTGGGGACCTGGAGACCTCAAGACGCCTCAAGATGGGGACACCGGGGTGGGGGTGGGGACACGTGACCACGGCGCCTCGACGTCCTCACCGAGCCCCTCGGGTGCCGGTCCGCAGGGGCCCAGCGCCGCCCCCCCGGCGGGGGGTGACACCGAGCAGCTCTACAGGTAGGTCGGAGGGTTGGGTGGACCTTGGGGACACCCCACCCACCGTGGGGACGGGACGTGTCACCAGCACCTCGTCCTCTGCGCCCCCCCCCCACCCCCCAGCACGGTGCACAAGGCTCGGGCGCCCCGCGCCGCCGCCCCCCGGCCCCACAGCCCCCCGGCGCCCCCCGGCCTGGGCGAGCTCGACCGGCTCCTGCGAGACCTCAACGTCACCCACTGCTCCATCGCAGGTAACCCCCCCACCCCGGGGTGCCCTGAAAGCACCCTGGGAGGGGGGCGGGGTGGGCGCTGCCCCCCACCCTCCGCCCCACCCGATGACCCTAAAAAACCACCCAGGGACCCCAAAAAACCACCCAGGGACCCCCAAAACCACCCAGGGAGCCCCACGTCTCCCTCGGGGCACCCCAAAGGCCGCGTTGAGGAACCTCAGGCCTCCACGAGGGCCCCGGGAACCACCCTGGGGACACCACAATTCACCCCAGGGACCCCCCAAAACTCCCGGGGACCCCAAAAAAAACACCCAGGGACCCCAAAAAACCACCCAGGGACCCACAAAACCACCCAGGGAGCCCCACGTCTCCCTCGGGGCACCCCAAAGGCCACGTCGAGGAACCCCAGACCTCCACGAGGGCCCCGGGAACCACCCTGGGGACCCCGAATTGCTCCCCCCACCGTGGGGCCCCCTAAATCCACCCGGGAGCACCCCAAAAGCCACCCCGGGGCCCCCCAAACCACCCTGCAGAACCCAAGAGCCTCTCTGAGGACCCCCCCACCCCGAACCACCCCAAGGACCCTCCTCAAACCACCCCCAGGCCCCCCAAATCCACCCCGAGGAGCCCCAAATTCACCCTGGGGACCCCCCAAACCACCCTGGGGACCCCAAAACCACCCTGGACCCCCCCAAAACCACCCTGGGGACCCCAAGAACCTCCGAGGATCCCTGTGCACCCACTGAGGACCCCCAAACTACCCTCGAGGTCTCCTCCCCCCTCCCCAAAAAAACCCCACCCTGAGGACCCACCACCACCACCAGCACCCCCCAAAACCCACCCTGGGGCATCCCAGACCCCTCCCTGGTGTCCCCCCCACCACCACCCTAAGGACCCACGGACACCCCGTCCCTGGGGGCACCCACCATGTCCCCCCCCACCCCCCGGCAGATGAGATCCTGGCCCAGTTCCCACCGCTGAAGGGTCCCGACGGGGAGAAGAAGGAGGAGAAGGAGGAGGAGGAGGAGGAGGCCGAAGATGGGGCGTCCCCTCCGCGGTGAGCAGCACCCGTGGGGCCGGGGAACGAGACCCTCCCCGCCCCCCTCCAAGTGGGTGCACCCCGATATGAGGTGGCCCCCCCCCCCAAGGATTTGCACCCAATATGGGGTGGCCCAAGGGTGCTGCACGTCAATATGGGGTGACCATGGGGTGCTGCACCCCAATATGGGGTGACCCAAGGATGCTGTACCTCGATATGGGGTGACTATGGGGTGCTGTACCTCAATATGGGGTGACCTAAGGGTGCTGCACCTTGATATGGGGTGACCATGGGGTGCTGCACCCAACATGGGGTGACCTAAGGGTGCTGCACGTCAATATGGGGTGACCATGGGGTGCTGCACCCCAATGTGGGGTGACCCCAGGATGCCACACCTCGATATGGGGTGACTATGGGGTGCTGTACCTCAATATGGGGTGACCTAAGGGTGCTGCACCTTGATATGGGGTGACCATGGGGTGCTGCACCCAATATGGGGTGACCTAAGGGTGCTGCACGTCAATATGGGGTGACCCAAGGGTGCTGCACCCTGATGTGGGATGACCTAAGGGTGCTGCACCCCAATATGGATGACCATGGGGTGCTGCACCTCAATGTGGGGTGACCATGGGGTGCTGTACCCCAATATGGGGTGACCATTGGGTGCTGCACCCCAACATGAGGTGACCATGGGGTGCTGCACCCAATATGGGGTGACCATTGGGTGCTGCACCCCAATGTGGGGTGACCATGGGGTGCTGCACCCCAACATGTGGTGACCTTGGGGTGCTGCACCTCAACATGGGGTGACCTAAGGGTGCTGCACCCAACACGGGGTGGGGGGGGGGCCTTGGGGTGCTCCCCATGGGTGCCGCTCCCCATTACTTCATCCACCCGCCCCGGCGTCCCCTTGACCCCGTGTCTCCCCCCACCACCAGCACCACCACCACCACCAGCACCACCACCAGCACCACCACCAGCACCACCACCAGCACCCTTGGGTGCAGCTCGGGGCCCCCCCCGCCCTCGGCCTCCTCGGCCACCCAGGAGCTCGACCGCCTCATGGCCTCGCTCTCCGACTTCCGCCTCCGCAGCACGGTGAGTCGGGCGCGGGTCCCCACCCACCCGCTCACCTCCCCCACGGCACCCACGGGTGACGGCCGTGTCCTCCTCCCACGCCCGCAGCCGCCGCCGCCGGTGGTGCAACAGCCGGCGCCCGGCACCCTCGACTCCATGCTGGTGCTGCTACAGTCGGACCTGAGCCGCCGCGGGGTGCCCACGGGCTCCAAGGGGCTCTGCGGCGCCTGCCAGAAGCCCATCGCCGGGCAGGTGGGTGCTGGGTGGGGAGGGAGGACCCAAGGGTGGCTGTGCGGGTGCGGGGTGTCCCCCCCCCCCACCACCACCCACCCCGTGTAGAGGTGCACCTCAACGGTCGGTCACCCTAGGGTGCTGCGTCGCACTGTTGGGTGGACCCAAGGGAGATGCCACCTGGTGTAGGGTGGGGTGAGCCCAGGGTGGTGCACCCCAACGGTGGGTTCCTCTATGGGTGCCGGACCTCCGTATGGGGGGGACCCCGGGGTGCCGCACGTCGGTATGGGGTGACTCTGGGGAGACGCGCCTCAAGATGGGGTGCAGGGTGCTGCACCCCGATGGGGGGGGGGGCCGAGCCCAGGGTGGTGCACCCCAACGGTGGGTTCCTCTATGGGTGCCGGACCTCCGTATGGGGGGGACCCCGGGGTGCCGCACGTCAGTATGGGGTGACTCTGGGGAGACGCGCCTCAAGATGGGGTGCAGGGTGCTGCACCCCGATGGGGGGGGGGCCGAGCCCAGGGTGGTGCACCCCAACGGTGGGTTCCTCTATGGGTGCCGGACCTCCGTATGGGGGGGACCCCGGGGTGCCGCACGTCAGTATGGGGTGACTCTGGGGAGACGCGCCTCAAGATGGGGTGCAGGGTGCTGCACCCCGATGGGGGGGGGGCCGAGCCCAGGGTGGTGCACCCCAACGGTGGGTTCCTCTATGGGTGCTGGACCTCCATATTGAGCAATAATTGGGCTATGAGTGGGATTCGGGGTGGGGGGCGGTGACTCCTCCGGGAGCACCCTGACCCCCACCCCCACCCCCACCCCGTCTCCTGCAGGTGGTGACGGCGCTGGGGTGCACGTGGCACCCCGAGCACTTCGTGTGCGCCCACTGCCAGCAGGAGCTGGGGGGCAGCACCTTCTTCGAGAAGGACGGGGCGCCCTACTGCGAGCGCGACTACTTCCAGCTCTTCGCCCCCCGCTGCGGCCAGTGCGCCCAGCCCATCCTCGACGTGAGCGCCCCACGGCACCCATGGGTGGCACCGGGCGGAGGGTGGTTGGTGGGGGGGGGAGGGGTTGCGCACTGGGGTCCCGGGCGTGGGTGGATGGTGGAGCACCTTGGTGTGGGGGGGGGGGGCGGGTCTGAGTTGGGGGGAGCTGTGGAGGGTAGGGGGTGGTCCGAGGGGTGCTGCTCGAGGGTGGTGGGGGACACCCAAGGGTGCTATGGGGCTCCCAAGGGTGCTGGGGGAGGCTCAGTGCTGGTGGAGGACACCCAAAGGTGATGAGGGATGACCAAGAGGGCCATAGGGCACCTAAGGGTGGTGGGAGACACCCAAGGGAGCTATGGGATGCCCAAGGGTGGTGGGGGACACCCAAGGGTGCTATGGGGCTCCCAAGGGTGCTGGGGGAGGCTCAGTGCTGGTGGAGGACACCCAAAGGTGATGAGGGATGCCCAAGGGGGCCATGGGACACCCAAGGGTGGTGTAGGACACCCAAGGGTGCTATGGGATGTCCAAGGGGGCCATGGGACACCCAAGCGTGGTTGGGGACACCCAAGGGTGCTATGGGATGCTCAGTGGTGGTGGAGGACACCCAAAGGTGATGAGGGATGACCAAGGGGGCCATGGGACACCCAAGGGTGGTGAGGGACACCCAAGGGTGCTATGGGATGCCCAAGGGGGCCATGGGACACCCAAGGGTGGTGTAGGACACCCAAGGGTGCCATAGGATGCCCAAGGGGGCCATGGGACACCCAAGGGTGGTGTAGGACACCCAAGGGTGCTATAGGATGCCCAAGGGGGCCATGGGACACCCAAGGGTGGTGTAGGACACCCAAGGGTGCTATGGGATGCCCAAGGGGGCCATGGGACACCCAAGGGTGGTGTAGGACACCCAAGGGTGCTATGGGATGTCCAAGGGGGCCATGGGACACCCAAGCGTGGTTGGGGACACCCAAGGGTGCTATGGGATGCTCAGTGGTGGTGGAGGACACCCAAAGGTGATGAGGGATGACCAAGGGGGCCATGGGACACCCAAGGGTGGTGAGGGACACCCAAGGGTGCTATGGGATGCCCAAGGGGGCCATGGGACACCCAAGGGTGGTGTAGGACACCCAAGGATGCTATAGGATGCCCAAGGGGGCCATGGGACACCCAAGGGTGGTGTAGGACACCCAAGGGTGCTATAGGATGCCCAAGGGGGCCATGGGACACCCAAGGGTGGTGGAGGACATCCAAGGAGGCCATGGGATGACCAAGGATGGTGGAGGATACCCGAGGGGGCCATGGGACACCCAAGGGTGGTGGAGGACACCCAAAGGTGCTATGGGATGACCAGGGATGCTATGGGGCACCCAAGGGTGCTATGGGATGTCCAAGGGGGCCACAGGATGCCCAAGGGTGGTGGAGAACACCCAAGGGGGGCTGTGTGTGGGAAAGCCGAGGGTGCTCTAGGGCACCCAAGGGTGCTCTGGGGCACCCAAAGGTGGCGGGAGGCCCCCTGGGGTGGGCGGTGACACCCCCACCCCGTGCCGTCCGGCAGAAAATGGTGACGGCGCTGGACAAGAACTGGCACCCGGAGCACTTCTGCTGCGTCAAGTGCGGGCGGCCCTTCGGCGAGGAGGGTGGGTGCCCCCGGGGCCACCCGCGTCCCCACGCCCTGACCTTCTCCAGAGCTGTCCCACCACCGCGTCCGCGTCCGTCCCCGCGTCCGTCCCCACGTCCTGCCGTCCCCCGCGTGGGTCTCACCACCATCCCCACGTCCGTCCCCACGTCCTGCCGTCCCCCTGTGGGTCTCACCACCATCCCTGCGTCCATCCCCACGTCCTGCCGTCCCCCTGTGGGTCTCACCACCATCCCCGCGTCCGTCCCCACGTCCTGCCGTCCCCCTGTGGGTCTCACCACCATCCCCGCGTCCGTCCCCACGTCCTGCCGTCCCCCGCGTGGGTCTCACCACCATCCCCACGTCCGTCCCCACGTCCTGCCGTCCCCCGCGTGGGTCTCACCACCATCCCTGCGTCCATCCCCACGTCCTGCCGTCCCCCGCGTGGGTCTCACCACCATCCCCGCGTCCGTCCCCACGTCCTGCCGTCCCCCTGTGGGTCTCACCACCATCCCCGCGTCCGTCCCCACGTCCTGCCGTCCCCGTGTGGGTCCCACCACCATCCCCACGTCCCGTCCCCACGTCCTGCCGTCCCCCTGTGGGTCTCACCACCACCCCCACGTCCGTCCCCACGTCCTGCCGTCCCCCTGTGGGTCCCACCACCACCCCCGCGTCCGTCCCCGCGTCCGTCCCCACGTCCTGCCGTCCCCCTGTGGGTCTCACCACCATCCCCACGTCCGTCCCCACATCCTGCCGTCCCCCGCGTGGGTCTCACCACCATCCCCGCGTCCGTCCCCACGTCCTGCCGTCCCCCCTGTGGGTCTCACCACCATCCCCACGTCCATCCCCACGTCCTGCCGTCCCCCGCGTGGGTCTCACCACCACCCCCACGTCCGTCCCCACGTCCTGCCATCCCCCGCGTGGGTCTCACCACCACCCCCACGTCCGTCCCCACGTCCTACCATCCCCCTGTGGGTCTCACCACCATCCCCACGTCCATCCCCACGTCCTGCCGTCCCCCACGTGGGTCTCACCACCATCCCCGCGTCCGTCCCCACGTCCTGCCGTCCCCCGCGTGGGTCCCACCACCATCCCCGCGTCCGTCCCCACGTCCTGCCGTCCCCCTGTGGGTCTCACCACCATCCCCGCGTCCGTCCCCACGTCCTGCCGTCCCCCTGTGGGTCTCACCACCATCCCCGCGTCCGTCCCCGCGTCCGTCCCCACGTCCTGCCGTCCCCCTGTGGGTCTCACCACCATCCCCACGTCCGTCCCCACGTCCTGCCGTCCCCCTGTGGGTCTCACCACCATCCCCACGTCCGTCCCCACGTCCTGCCGTCCCCCTGTGGGTCTCACCACCATCCCTGCGTCCGTCCCCACGTCCTGCCGTCCCCCGTGTGGGTCCCACCACCACCCCCACGTCCATCTCCACGTCCTGCCGTCCCCGTGTGGGTCTCACCACCATCCCCACGTCCGTCCCCGCGTCCGTCCCCACGTCCTGCCGTCCCCCTGTGGGTCTCACCACCATCCCCACGTCCATCCCCACGTCCTACCGTCCCCCTGTGGGTCTCACCACCACCCCCACATCCGTCCCCGCGTCTGTCCCCACGTCCTGCCGTCCCCCTGTGGGTCTCACCACCATCCCCACGTCCGTCCCCACGTCCGTCCCCACGTCCTGCTGTCCCCCTGTGGGTCTCACCACCACCCCCACGTCCGTCCCCACGTCCTGCCGTCCCCCTGTGGGTCTCACCACCACCCCCACATCCGTCCCCGCGTCCGTCCCCACATCCTGCCGTCCCCCTGTGGGTCTCACCACCATCCCCACGTCCGTCCCCACGTCCTACCGTCCCCCTGTGGGTCTCACCACCACCCCCGCGTCCGTCCCCGCGTCCGTCCCCACGTCCTACCGTCCCCCTGTGGGTCTCACCACCACCCCCACGTCCGTCCCCACGTCCTACCGTCCCCGTGTGGGTCTCATCCCCACCCCCACGTCCATCCCCACGTCCTACCATCCCCCTGTGGGTCTCACCACCACCCCCACGTCCATCCCCACGTCCTACCGTCCCCCGCGTGGGTCTCACCACCACCCCCACGTCCATCCCCACGACCTGCCGTCCCCCGCGTGGGTCTCACCACCATCCCCACGTCCGTCCCCACGTCCTGCCGTCCCCCTGTGGGTCTCACCACCAGCCCCACGTCCGTCCCCACGTCCTGCCGTCCCCCGTGTAGGTCTCACCACCACCCCCACGTCCATCTCCACGTCCTGCCGTCCCCCTGTGGGTCTCACCACCACCCCCGCGTCCGTCCCCACGTCCTGCCGTCCCCCGCGTGGGTCTCACCACCATCCCCGCGTCCGTCCCCACGTCCTGCCGTCCCCCGCGTGGGTCCCACCACCATCCCCGCGTCCGTCCCCACGTCCTGCCATCCCCCTGTGGGTCTCACCACCATCCCCGCGTCCGTCCCCACGTCCTACCATCCCCCTGCGGGTCTCACCACCATCCCCACGTCCGTCCCCGTGTCCGTCCCCACGTCCTGCCGTCCCCCGTGTGGGTCTCACCACCATCCCCGTGTCCGTCCCCACGTCCTACCATCCCTCTGTGGGTCTCACCACCATCCCCACGTCCATCCCCACGTCCTACCATCCCTCTGTGGGTCTCACCACCATCCCCACGTCCATCCCCACGTCCTGCCGTCCCCCTGTGGGTCTCACCACCACCCCCACATCCGTCCCCGCGTCCGTCCCCACGTCCTGCCGTCCCCGTGTGGGTCTCACCACCACCCCCGCGTCCGTCTCCACATCCTGCCGTCCCCCTGTGGGTCTCACCACCATCCCCACGTCCGTCCCCACGTCCGTCCCCACGTCCTGCCGTCCCCCTGTGGGTCTCACCACCATCCCCACGTCCGTCCCCACGTCCGTCCCCACGTCCTACCGTCCCCCTGTGGGTCTCACCACCACCCCCACGTCCGTCCCCACGTCCTGCTGTCCCCCTGTGGGTCTCACCACCACCCCCACGTCCATCCCCACGTCCTACCATCCCCGTGTGGGTCTCATCCCCACCCCCACGTCCATCCCCACGTCCTACCATCCCCCTGTGGGTCTCACCACCACCCCCACGTCCATCCCCATGCCACCCCACGCCTTGCCCCCCTGCCCTGGGCCCCAGCCCCGGCGTCACCGTCTCCCCCTGCTTCTCCGCAGGCTTCCTGGAGAAGGACGGCCAGCAGTACTGCCGGCAGGACTTCGCCGAGCTCTTCGCCAGCCGCTGCCGGGGCTGCGGGCGACCCATCCTGGAGGGCTACGTGGCCGCCCTCGAGGGCCTCTGGCACCCCGAGTGCTTCGTCTGCGGGGTGAGTGCCCACCCGGGTCCCCACGTCTCCCTCCCCGATGTCCCCGAGAGCGATTCGTGTCCCCACGTCCCCATCCCTGATGTCCTCATCACTGGGAGACCTTCATGACCCCATCCCCATGTCCACCATGTCCCTGATGTCCCCATCACCAGGAGACCTTCACGCCCCCCATCTGCATGTCCCCATCCCTGATGTCCCCATCACCAGGAGAACTTCACACCCCCCCATCCCCACGTCCACCATGTCCCTGATGTCCCCATCACCAGGAGACCTTCACGCCCCCCATCTGCATGTCCCCATCCCTGATGTCCTCATCACCAGGAGACCTTCATGACCCCATCCCCGCGTCCACCATGTCCCGGATGTCCCCATCACCAGGAGAACTTCACACCCCCCCCCATCCCTACGTCCACCATGTCCCTGATGTCCCCATCACCAGGAGAACTTCACACCCCCCCATCCCCACGTCCACCATGTCCCGGATGTCCCCATCACCAGGAGACCTTCACGCCCCCCATCTGCATGTCCCCATCCCTGATATCCTCATCACTGGGAGACCTTCATGACCCCATCCCCATGTCCACCATGTCCCTGATGTCCCCATCACCAGGAGACCTTCACGCCCCCCATCCCCACGTCCACCACGTCCCGGATGTCCCCATCCCCACGTCCCTCTGCCCCAGATGTCCCCCAGGAGACCTTCATGCCCCCTCCATCCCCACGTCCACCACGTCCCAGATGTCCCCATCCCCACAACCCTCTGCCCCAGATGTCCCCCGGGAGACCTTCACGCCCCCCATCCCCACGTCCACCACGTCCCGGATGTCCCCATCTCCACGTCCCTCTGCCCCAGATGTCCCCCAGGAGACCTTCACGCCCCCCCATCCAAACGTCCCTCACTAACGTCCCCACCGTCTGTCCCCCACCCCCCACCCCACCCCACCCCACGTCCCCAGGAGTGCTTGGCGCCCTTCTCGGCCGGCACCTTCTTCGAGGCCGGGGGTCGGCCCTACTGCGAGCGGCACTTCCGGGGGGGCCGGGCCCAGGCGTGCCGGGGCTGCGGGGAGCCCATCGCCGGGCGTTGCGTCACCGCCATGGCCCAACGCTTCCACCCCGAGCACTTCGTCTGCGCCTTCTGCCGCCGGCCCCTGGCCAAGGGCCCCTTCCAGGAGCAGGCCGGCAAGGCCTACTGCCAACCCTGCTTCCGGCGGCTCTTCGGCTGAGGCCGCCGGCGGCGCGCCGTGGGGCGCCCCACCACCACCGCCACCATCCCCTCCGCACGGATCGCCTCTTCCTCCCAACCCCGCTCGGGGCTCCCGGGACGCCCCTTGGAGCCCGCTTGGATCAGCCGTGGGAGGGGCCTCACGGCTCGTGGTGGCACCAAGGAGGAGGTCCCGACCCATGGCTCGGCCCCACGGAGGCCCCCCCGGACCCTCCTTGGACGTCCCATGGATCCTGCTTGGAGCCCACTCGGATTCCCCATGGCACTTTGAGGGGTCTCACAGCTCACGGTGGCACCAGGAGAAGGTCCTGACCCACAGCTCAGCACCACGGCCCCATAGAGCACCCCCGGACCCTCCTTGGACGTCCCATGGATCCTGCTTGGAGCCCACTCGGATTCCCCATGGCACTTTGAGGGGCCTCACGGCTCACGGTGGCACCAGGAGAAGGTCCTGACCCACGGCTCAGCACCACGGCCCCATAGAGCACCCCCGGACCCTCCTTGGACGTCCCATGGATCCTGCTTGGAGCCCACTCGGATTCCCCATGGCACTTTGAGGGGTCTCACAGCTCACGATGGCACCAGGAGAAGGTCCTGACCCACAGCTCAGCACCACAGCCCCATAGAGCACCCCCGGACCCTCCTTGGACGTCCCATGGATCCTGCTTGGAGCCCACTTGGATTCCCCATGGCACTTTGAGGGGCCTCACGGCTCACGGTGGCACCAGGAGAAGGTCCTGACCCATGGCTCAGCACCACAGCCCCATAGAGCACCCCCCGCAGACCCTCCTTGGACGTCCCATGGATCCTGCTTGGAGCCCGCTCGGATTCCCCATGGCACTTTGAGGGGTCTCACGGCTCACAGTGGCACCAGGAGAAGGTCCTGACCCACAGCTCAGCACCACGGCCCCATAGAGCACCCCACAGACCCTCCTTGGACGTCCCATGGATCCTGCTTGGAGCCCACTCGGATTCCCCATGGCACTTTGAGGGGCCTCATAGCTCACGGTGGCACCAGGAGAAGGTCCTGACCCACAGCTCAGCACCACAGCCCCATAGAGCACCCCCGGACCCTCCTTGGACGTCCCATGGATCCTGCTTGGAGCCCACTTGGATTCCCCATGGCACTTTGAGGGGCCTCACAACTCACGGTGGCACCAGGAGAAGGTCCTGACCCACGGCTCAGCACCACGGCCCCATAGAGCACCCCACAGACCCTCCTTGGACGTCCCATGGATCCTGCTTGGAGCCCACTCGGATTCCCCATGGCACTTTGAGGGGCCTCACGGCTCACGGTGGCACCAGGAGAAGGTCCTGACCCACGGCTCAGCACCACAGCCCCATAGAGCACCCCCATAGACCCTCCTTGGACGTCCCATGGATCCTGCTTGGAGCCCGCTCGGATTCCCCATGGCACTTTGAGGGGTCTCACGGCTCACGGTGGCACCAGGAGAAGGTCCTGACCCACGGCTCAGCACCACAGCCCCATAGAGCACCCCCATAGACCCTCCTTGGACGTCCCATGGATCCTGCTTGGAGCCCACTCGGATTCCCCATGGCACTTTGAGGGGTCTCACGGCTCACGGTGGCACCAGGAGAAGGTCCTGACCCACGGCTCAGCACCATGGCCCCATAGAGCACCCCCCGCAGACCCTCCTTGGACGTCCCATGGATCCTGCTTGGAGCCCACTCGGATTCCCCATGGCACTTTGAGGGGCCTCACGGCTCATGGTGGCACCAGGAGAAGGTCCTGACCCACGGCTCAGCACCACAGCCCCATAGAGCACCCCACAGACCCTCCTTGGACGTCCCATGGATCCTGCTTGGAGCCCACTCGGATTCCCCATGGCACTTTGAGGGGCCTCACGGCTCACGGTGGCACCAGGAGAAGGTCCTGACCCACAGCTCAGCACCACGGCCCCATAGAGCACCCCCCGCAGACCCTCCTTGGACGTCCCATGGATCCTGCTTGGAGCCCACTCGGATTCCCCATGGCACTTTGAGGGGCCTCACGGCTCACGGTGGCACCAGGAGAAGGTCCTGACCCACAGCTCAGCACCACAGCCCCATAGAGCACCCCACAGACCCTCCTTGGACGTCCCATGGATCCTGCTTGGAGCCCACTCGGATTCCCCATGGCACTTTGAGGGGCCTCATAGCTCACGGTGGCACCAGGAGAAGGTCCTGACCCACGGCTCAGCACCACAGCCCCATAGAGCACCCCCCCGGACCCTCCTTGGACGTCCCATGGATCCTGCTTGGAGCCCACTCGGATTCCCCATGGCACTTTGAGGGGTCTCACAGCTCACGGTGGCACCAGGAGAAGGTCCTGACCCACGGCGCAGCCCCATGGAGGCCCCCTCGGACGTCCCACGGAGCCCGCTTGGATCCGCCACAGCACTTTTTGGGGCCTCGCGGCGCACACCAAGGTGGTCCTGCCCCACGGCGCCCCCTCTCCCCCCCCCCCAAAGCATGGGGCTGACCCACAGGTCAAGCCGGGGTTTGGGGGGCACTGGGGGGGGCACTGCCCCCCCCCCCCGGGGGTCGCACTTGCTCTTTGCTTGCACAGGCTGAAGATTTTGTATTTATGAGATTAGGGGAGGGGGCTATGGGGCAGGTGGGGGGGTCTATGGGGCAAGTTGGCGAGGTCTGTGGGGCAGGATGGGGCAGATGGGGGCATATTAGGGATCTATGGGGCAGGTGGGGGGATCTATGGGGCAGATCAGCGGTCTATGGGGCAGGTCGAGGATCTAGGGGGCAGGTGGGGGGATCTAGGGGGCAGATCAAGGATCTATGGGGCAAGTGGGGGATCTATGGGGCAGATCGAGGGATCTATGGGGCAGGTTGGGGATCTATGGGGCAGATTGGGATCCATGGGGCACATCGGGATCTATGGGGCAGATCAGGATCTATGGGGCAGGTTGGGGATCTATGGGGCACATTGGGAGCTATGGGGCAGACTGGGGAGCTATGGGGCAGATTGGGATCTATGGGGCAGGGTGGGGATCTATGGGGCAGACTGGGGAGCTATAGGGCAGGTTGGGGATCTATGGGGCAGATCGGGATCTATGGGGCAGACTGGGGATCTATGGGGCACATTGGGATCTATGGGACAGATCAGGATCTATGGGGCAGGTTGGGGATCTATGGGGCAGATCGGGATCTATGGGGCAGGGTGAGGATCTATGGGGCAGAGTGGGGAGCTATAGGGCAGGTTGGGGATCTATGGGGCAGGGTGGGGATCTACGGGGCAGACTGGGGATCTATGGGGCAGATCGGGGATCTATGGGGCAGGTTGGGGGGGAATCCATGGGGCAGGGGGTGGGGGGGGGGGTCACGCGGCACCAGGCCCACGCGGCTCGACGCGCCCAATAAACACCCGCAGCACAACCGGCCTCCGGCCTCCGTGGGGCGCCCCCCAACTACCCCACCCCCACCCCGGGAGGGGCCCAGGCGTCCGAGCCCCCTTTTGGGTTCGTTTTCACCCCTTTGGGGGCCAATTTCAGCCCCCCTTTTTTTTGGGGGGGGGCATTTCCCCTCCCCACACCCCCCCCCCCGGCGGCCATGTCAGGGAGGGGCTCCTCGACTCCGCCCCCCTCCCCTTTTTGGGGCAGTTTCACTCATTTTTGGGGTCAGTCCCGCACGATTTTGGGGGGGGGGGGGGAGATTTCGCCCACTTTGGGGGCGGCTCCGCCCCCCCCGCCCTTCTGCGCATGCGCAGCGCCCCGGCGCCCCTCCCCCTTACCGCCCCACGGCGCATGCGCAGCGCCCCGGAGGCGCCTCACAGCACTCAGGCGCATGCGCGGTGCCCCGGGGCGGGGCCTCACAGCACTCACGCGCATGCGCAGCACCCCGGAGCCGCCTCCCCCCTCCCATCACCGCCCTCCCGCGCATGCGTAGCGTCCCGGAACCGCCTCCCCGCTCCTTTCACCGCCCTCCCGCGCATGCGCAGCGCTCCGGCGCCCCCTCACGTCCCTGCTGCGCATGCGCAGCGTCCAGGAGGCCCCCCCCCCCCCCCCCCCCCTCGCGTCCCTCCCGCACATGCGCAACACCCCGGAGGCGCCTCACAGCACTCAGGCGCATGCGCAGTTCCTCGGCGACACCTCCCCCCTCCCGTTGCCGCCCTTCCGCGCATGCGCAGCACCCCGGAGCAAACCCCCTCCCACGCCTCACCGCCCTCCCGCGCATGCGCAGCGCCCCGGCGCCCCCTCACAGCCCTCCTGCGCATGCGCAGCGCCCTGGAGGACCCACACCCCCCCCCGCGCCCGCGCATGCGCAGCGCCCCGGAGCCGCCTCCCCCCTCCCCGCTCTTTCTCCGGGGGCGTGGCCAGCTCCGCCGGAGCCCCGCCCCCCGGAGGGGGCCCGTCAGTCTGGCCCCGCCCCCTCCCACCCACCGCGCGCCCGCATTGGCTCGTGCGCCTGTCAATCACGGCGGGGAAAGAGGGGGCGGGACCACTCCGGGCAGCAGGGCAAGGGGAGATCTATGGGGCGCAGCCCCGGACGCCTGGGCCCCCTATGGGGCAGGGGGGGGTCCTGGGGGTGCAGCCCCGGACACCTGGGCCCCCTATGGGGCAGGGGGGAGGTCCTGGGGGTGCAGCCCCGAACACCTGGGCCTCCTATGGGGCAGGGGGGGGTCCTGGGGGTGCAGCCCCGGACGCCTGGGCCCCCTATGGGGCAGGAGGGTCCTGGGGGTGCAGCCCCGAACGCCTGGGCCCCCTATGGGGCAGGGGGGGATCTATGGGGCGCAGCCCCAGACGCCTGGGCCCCCTATGGGGCAGGGGGGGGTCCTGGGGGTGCAGCCCCGGACGCCTGGGCCCCCTATGGGGCAGGGGGGGATCTATGGGGCGCAGCCCCAGACGCCTGGGCCCCCTATGGGGCAGGGGGGGGTCCTGGGGGTGCAGCCCCGGACGCCTGGGCCCCCTATGGGGCAGGGGGGTCCTGGGGGTGCAGCCCCGAACACCTGGGCCCCCTATGGGGCAGGGGGGGATCTATGGGGCGCAGCCCCGAACGCCTGGGCCCCCTATGGGGCAGGGGGGGTCCTGAGGATGCAGCCCCGGACACCTGGGCCCCCTATGGGGCAGGGGGGTCCTGGGGGTGCAGCCCCGGACGCCTGGGCCCTCTATGGGGCAGGGGGGTCCTGGGGGTGCAGCCCCGAACGCCTGGGCCCCCTATGGGGCAGGGGGGGTCCTGAGGGTGCAGCCCCGGACGCCTGGGCCCCCTATGGGGCAGGGGGGGTCCTGGGGGTGCAGCCCCGGACTCCTGGGCCCCCCAGGGGGCGGGGGGGGGCTTCCTGAGGGTGCAGCCCCGGACACCTGGGCCCCACTATGGGGCATGGGGGGCAGGTCCAGGGGGCACAGGACCCTTCGCAGGGGGCCAGGCATCCGCCCCCCCCCCCCAGCACCCCACACACGATTGGCACGACACCCCCCCCCCATTACCCACAATTCCCCGGGGGAGCTCGAAGTGGGGGGGAGAGGGGGGGGGATTCCCCAGCTCAGGACACCTGGGCCCCTCCGGGCAACCCCCCCCCCCCCCCCCCGAACCACCACCACCACCACCCGGACGCCTGGGCCCCCCGAGGGCAGTTCCCAGCTCGGGTTGCGCAGGCAGGCAGGCGGGGCCCAGGCGTCCGGGGAGGAGGAGAGGGGGGGGGCAGGGGGGGGGGGGGGAGTTGGGGTGGGTGTTGGGGTGGGTGGGGGGGACACACACACGCGCGCGCTCCTCCCCGGCGCGATGGAGCCGAGGGGCCCAGGCGTCCGGGCGGGAATGGCCTGGGTGTCCGGGGTGCTGCTGGCGCTGGGCGCCGCCGCCGCCGCCGCCGCCCTGCCCGGAGACGGTGAGTCGGGGCGCCCGGACGCCTGGGCCCCTCCCCGGCACCACTGCCACCACCACCACCCCCCCCCCCCTCCACCCCGCCCCGGGGGGGCAGCAGGGATATGGGGCGCCCGGACGCCTGGGCCCCGCTCTGGGACGTTCCCGGGGTGGAGACGGGGAGCCCGGACGCCTGGGCCCCCCTTGGGAAACCCTGGTGGGGAGATGGGGTCCCCGGATGCCTGGGCCCCCTTTGGGACACCCCAGTGGGGAGACAGGGTCCCTGGACGCCTGGGCCCCCTTTGGGAAACCCCAATGGGGAGATGGGGTCCCCGGACGCCTGGGCCCCCTTTGGGACACCCTAGTGGGGAGACAGGGTGCCCGGACGCCTGGGCCCCTCAGGGAAGCCCCAGTGGGGAGACAGGGTCCCCGGACGCCTGGGCCCCTCAGGGAAGCACCAGTGGGGAGATGGGGCGCCCGGACGCCTGGGCCCCTCAGGGAAGCCCCAGTGGGGAGACGGGGTCCCCGGACGC
Organism: Rhea pennata; assembly: GCF_028389875.1. Lineage (NCBI taxonomy): Eukaryota > Metazoa > Chordata > Aves > Rheiformes > Rheidae > Rhea > Rhea pennata. Next base: position 38,134 of record NW_026907621.1, on the reverse strand, counting down.
CTGGGCCCCCCTTGGGACACCCTAGTGGGGAGATGGGGTCCCCGGACGCCTGGGCCCCTCAGGGAAGCACCAGTGGGGAGATGGGGCGCCCGGACGCCTGGGCCCCTTCTCCCCCCCCCATCCCCACCCACGACACCCTCCCCCAGTAGCTCCCAGTCTGGGAACTGGGAGGCTCCCGGGACGCTGCCCCCGGGGGCTCAGGCAGGAACAGGCTGAGCCGGGTCGGAGCAGGGTGGGACTCGTCGGAGGGGGCCCAGGCGTCCGGGTGCAGGGGCCCAGGCGTCCGAGCGCAGGGGCCCAGGCGTCCGGGCCCCCGACGCAGCTGCATCCCCAACCCCCCCCCCCACCCCGCGCAGCCACCTGTCCCCTCGCCCACCCCGGGGGGGCTCCGATGGCAGCGACAGGTGGGGCCCGGACGCCTGGGCCCCTCGTGGGGCCCCGCTGGGGGCTCCCGGACGCCTGGGCCCTCTGATGGGTTTTATTTTTTTGGGGGGGGGGGCCGTCTCGCTGCCACATCTGGATGTGGGGGGGGGGAAACAGCTGGAGATGGGGAGTGAGTCACTGAGGGGCCCAGGCGTCCGGGCCGCCCCATACAGCTCCACTAGGGGCCCAGGCGTCCGGGTAGCCCCGCACACCCCCCGCCGGGGCCCAGGCGTCCGGGCCTCCCCCCACTTCCCCCCCCCCGCCCCAGATCCTTACACCCCTGCTGATCCCCTCTTCCCCCCCCCAGCTGGGGCCCAGGCATCCGGGGGGGGGGGGGGGGCCCAGGCGTCCGGGCGGGTCCCGACCTGCCTTCCCGCTTCAAAGGCTCCGTCGGCCCCTCTGAGGTGCTGCCAAGGCCCCGGGCGTGGGGCAGGGCCCAGCCCCACATCGGAGGGGGGGGGGGTTGGCCCGGACACCTGGGCCCCTCAGGGAGGACGGGGGGGGGGGTGTGGGGTGGAGCTGGGGTGGAGGTGGGGGGGGGGCGAGGAGAGAGGAGCCTGGGAACCCGGACGCCTGGGCCCCTCCTGAGGCGCCCCACAGCGGGGCTGCCTGGGCCCCCTATAGCACCCCATAGCGGGGCTGCCCGGACACCTGGGCCCCCTATAGCACCCCATAGCGGGGCTGCCCGAACACCTGCCCCCACCCCATAGCGGGACTGCCCGGACACCTGGGCCCCCTATAGCACCCCATAGCGGGGCTACCTGGACACCTGCCCCCACCCCATAGCAGGACTGCCCGGACGCCTGGGCCCCCTATAGCACCCCATAGCGGGGCTACCTGGACACCTGCCCCCACCCCATAGCGGGACTGCCCGGACACCTGGGCCCATCGCCCCCCCACCCCCACCCCATAGCGGGGCTGCCCAGACACCTGGACCCACTGCCCTCCCCACCCCCACCCCATAGCAGGGCTGCCCGGACACCTGGGCCCCCTATAGCACCCCATAGCGGGGCTACCTGGACACCTGCCCCCACCCCATAGCGGGACTGCCCGGACACCTGGGCCCATCGCCCCCCCACCCCCACCCCATAGCAGGGCTGCCTGGACACCTGGGCCCACTGCCCCCCCCACCCCCACCCCATAGCAGGGCTGCCCGGACACCTGGGCCCCCTATAGCACCCCATAGCGGGGCTACCTGGACACCTGCCCCCACCCCATAGCGGGACTGCCCGGACACCTGGGCCCATCGCCCCCCCACCCCCACCCCATAGCAGGGCTGCCTGGACACCTGGGCCCACTGCCCCCTCACCCCCACCCCATAGCAGAGCTGCCCGGATGCTTGGGCCCACTGCCCCCCCCACCCCCACCCCACAGCGGGGCTGCCCGGACGCCTGGGCCCACTGCCCCCCCCCCACACCCCCACCCCACAGCGGGGCTGCCCGGACGCCTGGGCCCACCACCCTCCCCCCGTGCCCTCCTCCCCCCCCCCACCCCTGGCAGAGGCGTCCGAGTGCTTCACGGTGAACGGGGCCGATTACCGGGGGGCCCAGAGCCGGACGGGGCCCGGCCCGTCGGGGCGGCCCTGCCTCTTCTGGAACCAGACGCGGACCCACGGCGGCCTCGGCCTCGGCCTCGGGCCCCACAACCACTGCCGCAACCCCGACGGCGACGCCCGGCCCTGGTGCTACGTGGCCGAGAGCGAGGAAGGAGGCGGCGACTGGAAATACTGCGACATCCCGTCCTGCCGCAGTGAGACCCCCCCACACATACACCCCACTGCCCTATGGGGCCGGTGGGAGAACTGGTGGGGGGCGATAGGGGACGATATGGGGGCGATAGGGGAGATAGGGGGGCGATAGGGGGTGATATGGGGCGATAGGGGGTCGATAGGGGAGATAGAGGGCAATAGGGGGTCGATAGGGGGTGATATGGGGCGATAGGGGGCGATATGGGGGCGATAGGGGAGATAGGGGGTCGATAGGGGGTCGATAGGGGGCGATATGGGGTCGATAGGGGGTGATATGGGGCGATAGGGGGCGATATGGGGTCGATAGGGGAGATAGGGGGCGATAGGGGGTCGATAGGGGGTGATATGGGGCGATAGGGGGTCGATAGGGGAGATAGGGGGCAATAGGGGGTCGATAGGGAGTGATATGGGGCGATAGGGGGCGATATGGGGTCGATAGGGGAGATAGGGGGCGATAGGGGGTCGATAGGGGGTGATATGGGGGCGATAGGGGGTGATATGGGGGCGATATGGGGGTGATATGGGGTGATACGGGTTGATATGGGGGATATGGGGCATATAGGGTCGATATGGGGGGACGATATGTGGACGGTGGGAGAACCGGTGGGGGGCGATAGGGGACGATATGGGGTCAATGGGGGGGGATAGGGGGTCAATAGGGGGGGATATGGGGGCGATGGGGGGGATAGGGGGTCGATAGGGGGTGATATGGGGGGATATGGGGGCGATACGGGGGGATATGGGGGCGATATGGGGGGATATGGGTCGATATGGGGGGATATGGGGCATATAGGGTCAATATGGGGGTCGATGTGTGGTGATAAGGGGTCGATACGGGGGATATAGGGGGATATGGGGTTATATGGGGTCGACATTGGGTCAATATGGGTCGATATGGGGGGCGATATGGGGTGATGGGGGGTCGATATGGGGGATATGGGGTCGATATGGGGGGATAGGGGGTTATATGGGGGATAGGGGGTCGATATGGGGGCATATAGGGTTGATATGGGGGGATTTGGGGTCAATATGGGTCAATAGGGGTGATATGGGGTCGATGGGGGGATGTAGGTCGATATGGGGGATATGGGGCATATAGGGTTGATATGGGGAGCGATATGGGGTGATAGGGGGGTTGATAGGGGGTGATAAGGGGTCAATAGGGGGGATATGGGGTCGATAGGGGGTGATATGGGGGTGACATGGGGCAATATGGGGGGATATGTAGTGATATGGGGTCGATATGGGGGATATGGGGGCAAAATGGGGTGATACGGGGTCGCTATGGGGGGATAAGGGGTCGATATGGGGGAATACGGGGTTGATGGGGGTCCATATGGGGGGATATGGGGTCGATATTGGGAAATATGGGGTGCTATGGGATCGATATGGGGGATATTGGGTTGATATGGGGGGGTACAGGGTTGATGTGGGGAGATGTGGGGTGATATGGGGTCAATATGGGGCCTATAGGGTCAATACGGGATCGATGTGGGGGGATAGGGGTGATATGGGGGGATACAGAGTTGATATGGGGGGATACAGGGTCGATGTGGGGTGATATGGGGTCAATATGGGGCCTATAGGGTCAATACGGGATCGATGTGGGGGGATATGGGGCGATATGGGGGGATATAGGGTCAATATGGGGTCGATATTGGGAAGTGTGGGGCGATATGGGGTCGATATGGGGGGATATTGGGTTGATGTGGGGGGTACAGGGTCGATGTGGGGAGATGTGGGGTCGATATGGGGTCAATATGGGGCCTATAGGGTCAATATGGGGCTGATATAGGGTCAATATGGGGTCGATATGGGGGGATACAGGGTCGATGTGGGGAGATGTGGGGAGATGTGGGGTCAATATGGGGCATATAGGGGCTATGTGGGGGGATATGGGGTCGACACGGGGTCGACACAGGCGGCTGCGGGCTCGACACAGGCGGCCGACGCGGGGGCGCGGGCGGCCGATACAGGCGGACGCGGGGGTCAATACAGGCGGACGCGGTGGGGAGGGGGGGGGGAGGGTGTCGGTCAGTCGGTCCGGACCCGGGGCGCCGCCGCCTGCGCCTCCGTCACCCGCCGATGCCTGTGCGCACCGCCGCCCTCCGGCAGTGCCCGGCTTCGTCGGCTGTTTCGTGGACTCGGGGTCGCCGCCGGCGCTGAGCGGGGCCAGCGGCACCTCGACGCGGCTGACGGTGCCTCTCTGCATCCGCTTCTGCCGCGCCCGCGGCTACGAGGTACCGCCGGCGGGCTACAGCCGCCCGCCGCTACACCCGCCGCTACACCCGCCGCCACTCCCCCCTCCTACAGCTCGCGGGGTCGAGCTGCCCCCGCCGCCCTACCGCCGCCCCGCGTACCCGTCGCGACACCCGTCGCGACACCCGCCGCAACACCCGTCCCCGATCAACAGGTTGTGGGGGTGAGGTACCCCCCCAGCACCCTACAACCGCCTCACAACCCCATTGCAACACCCGTTGCAAACAGCTCGTGGGGGTCCAGGTACCCCCCCCGGCACCCTACAACCGCCTCACAAACCTGTTGCAACACGTGTCCCCCATCAACAGCTCACGCGGGTCCAGATACCCACGGCGGCCTACAGCCACCCCGCACACCACCCACTGCAACACCCATTGCAAACAGCTCATGGGGGGTCCCAGCACCCTACAAACCCATCGCAACACCCGTCCCCCACCAACAGCTTGTGGGGGTCTGGATACCCACGGCGGCCTACAGCCGCCCCCGACACCTGCTGCAACACCCTCTGCAACACCCATTGCAACACCCGTTGCAAACAGCTTGTGGGGGTCCAGGTACCCCCACACACAGCCTACAACCACCTCACAAACTCATTGCAACACCCGTCCCCCATCAACAGCTCGTGGGGGTCCAGATACCCACGGTGGCCTACAGCCGCCCCGCACACCCATTGCAACACCCGTCCCCCACCAACAGCTCTCAGGGGTCTGGGTACCCACGGTGGCCTACAACCACCCCCCACACACACACACAGCCATCGCAACACCCGTCCGCCGTCACCAGCTGGCGGGGGTGGAGGTACCCCGCGTCGGGCTACAGCCGTAGCGACCGCCCCCGTTCCCCGTCCGCAGTTCGCGGGGGTGGAGGCCGGCTACGCCTGTTTCTGCGGCCACGCGGGTGACGTGCGCCGGGGCCGCCGGGCCGGGGCGGCCGAGTGTGACCAGGTGTGCTTCGGCAAGGCGAGCCAGCTGTGCGGCGGCGACGGCCGCCTCGCCGTCTACCACGGTGAGCCCAGCGCGGCGGCGGTCGCCGCGGGGTGGAGGTCACCGTGGGGTGGAGGTCACCATGGGGTGGAGGTCGCCATGGGATGGAGGTCGCCATGGGATGGAGGTCGCCACGGGGTGGAGGTTGCCACGGGGTGGTGGATGCCATGGGGTGGTGGTCACCATGGGGAGATGGTCACTGTGGGAGATGGTCGCCATGGGGAGGTGGTCGCCATGGGGAGGTGGTCGCCATGGGGAGGTGGTCACCATGGGTTAGCGGTCTCCATGGGGTGGTGGTCGCCATGGGGTGGTGGATGCCATGGGGTGGTGGTCACCATGGGGAGATGGTCACTGTGGGAGATTGCTGCCATGGGGAGGTGGTCACCATGGGTTAGCGGTCTCCATGGGGTGGTGGTCGCCAAGGCATGGTGGTCACTGTGGGGAGATGGTCACCATGGGGAGATGGTCACTGTGGGAGATGGTCGCCATGGGGAGGTGGTCACCATGGGGAGGTGGTCGCCAAGGGTTAGCGGTCTCCATGGGGTGGTGGTCGCCATGGCATGGTGGTCACCGTGGGGAGATGGTCACCATGGGGAGATGGTCACTGTGGGAGATGGTCGCCATGGGGAGGTGGTCACCATGGGGAGGTGGTCGCCAAGGGTTAGCGGTCTCCATGGGGTGGTGGTCGCCATGGGGTGGTGGTCACCATGGGGAGATGGTTGCTGTGGGAAATGGTCACCATGGGGAGATGGTCGCCAAGGGTTAGTGGTCTCCATGGGGTGGTGGATGCCGTGGGGTGGTGGATGCCATGGGGTGGTGGTCACCATGGGGAGATGGTCACTGTGGGAGATGGTCGCCATGGGAGATGGTCACCATGGGGAGGTGGTCACCATGGGGTGGTGGTCACTATGGGAAGATGGTTGCCAAGGGATGGTGGTCTCCATGGGGTGATGGTCACCAAGGGCTGGTGGTCTCCATGGATCCTCAGTGGCCATGGCAACCACGGGGCGGCGCTCCCCAAGGGCTGGTGGTCTCCATGGATCCTCAGTGGCCATGGTGACCACGGGGCGGCGCTCCCCAAGGGCTGGTGGTCCGCATGGATCCTCAGCGGCCATGGCGACCACGGGGTGGTGCTCCCCAAGGGCTGGTGGTCCCCATGGATCCTCAGCGGCCATGGCGACCATGGGGCGGCGCTCCCCAAGGGCTGGTGGTCTCCATGGGGTGACGGTGACCACGGGGTGGTGCTCCCCAAGGGCTGGTGGTCCCCATGGATCCTCAGTGGCCATGGTGACCACGGGGTGGTGCTCCCCAAGGGCTGGTGGTCTCCATGGGGTGACGGTGACCACGGGGTGGTGCTCCCCAAGGGCTGGTGGTCCCCATGGATCCTCAGTGGCCATGGTGACCACGGGGTGGTGCTCCCCAAGGGCTGGTGGTCTCCATGGGGTGACGGTGACCACGGGGTGGTGCTCCCCAAGGGCTGGTGGTCCCCATGGATCCTCAGTGGCCGTGATGACCACGGGGCGGCGCTCCCCAAGGGCTGGTGGTCACCATGGGGTGGTGCTCCCCAAGGGCTGGTGGTCCCCATGGATCCTCAGTGGCCATGATGACCACGGGGTGGTGCTCCCCAAGGGCTGGTGGTCTCCATGGATCCTCAGTGGCCATGATGACCACGGGGTGGTGCTCCCCAAGGGCTGGTGGTCCCCATGGATCCTGAGCGGCCATGGCGACCACGGGGTGGTGCTCCCCAAGGGATGGCGGTCTCCATGGGGTGACGGTGACCACGGGGTGGTGCTCCCCAAGGGCTGGTGGTCCCCATGGATCCTCAGTGGCCATGATGACCACGGGGTGGTGCTCCCCAAGGGCTGGTGATCTCCATGGATCCTCAGTGGCCATGATGACCACGGGGTGGTGCTCCCCAAGGGCTGGTGGTCCCCATGGATCCTGAGCGGCCATGGCGACCACGGGGTGGTGCTCCCCAAGGGCTGGTGGTCTCCATGGGGTGACGGTGACCACGGGGTGGTGCTCCCCAAGGGCTGGTGGTCCCCATGGATCCTCAGCGGCCATGGCGACCACGGGGCGGCGCTCCCCGAGGGTCGGCGGTCACCACACGCGGGTGACGGCCGCCGCAGTGTCGGTCGGCGCCTGCCAGGCCAACAGCTCGGCTCCCGCCGGCGTCGTCTACTCGCCCGACTACCCGGACGACTACGGCCCCGGAGCCGACTGCAGCTGGCGGGTGGGGGCGGGCGCCGGGGCGCCGCTGGAGCTCACCTTCCGCCTCTTCGACGTGCCCGACCCCAACGACCGGCTCCAGGTGCGCGACGCCCGCACCCGCCGCCTCCTGGCCCAGTTCGACGGGCGACGGCCGCCCCCGGGCCCGGGGCCCCTCCGCCTGCCCGCCGACGCCCTGCTCCTCACCTTCCGCTCCGACCGCCTCCTGCACGCCCAGGGCTTCGCCCTCACCTACCGCGGTGGGTGGACGCACCGCCGCGCAGGGGGTGACGCGGGCGGACGCGGGGTGACGACCGTGGGGACGGGTGACGGCCGCTCTGTCCCCCTGCTGCACGCCCGGGGCTCGGCATTGAGCTATTGCAGTGGGTCCCGTGTGCGGGTGACAGCAGGTGACACAGGCGGACGTGGGGTGACAACTGTGGGGACGGGTGACAGCCGCTCCGCTGCCCTGGTGCGCGCCCGGGGCTTGGCATTGAGCTATTGCAGTGGGTCCCGTGTGCGGGTGACAGCGGGTGACACAGGCGGACGTGGGGTGACAACTGTGGGGACGGGTGACAGCCGCTCCGCTGCCCTGGTGCGCGCCCGGGGCTTGGCATTGAGCTATTGCAGTGGGTCCCGTGTGCGGGTGACAGCAGGTGACACAGGCGGACTCAGGGTGACAACTGCGGGGACGGGTGACGGCCGCTCCGCCGCCCTGGTGCGCGCCCGGGGCTCAGCATTGAGCTATTGCAGTGGGTCCCGTGTGCGGGTGACACAGGCGGACGTGGGGTGACAGCTGTGGGGACAGGTGACGGCCACTCCACCACCCTGCTGCGTGCCCGGGGCTCAGCATTGAGCTATTGCAGTGCGTCCCGTGTGCGGGTGACAGCGGGTGACACAGGCGGACGCGGGGTGACAACTGCGGGGATGGGTGACGGCCGCTCCGCTGCCCTGCTGCACGCCCGGGGCTCGGCATTGAGCTATTGCAGTGGGTCCCGTGTGCGGGTGACAGCGGGTGACACAGGCGGACGCGGGGTGACAACTGTGGGGGGCGGGTGACGGCCGCTCCACCACCCTGCTGCGCGCCCGGGGCTCAGCATTGAGCTATTGCAGTGGGTCCCGTGTGCGGGTGACAGCGGGTGACACAGGCGGACGCGGGGTGACAACTGTGGGGACAGATGACGGCCACTCCACCACCCTGCTGCTTGCCCGGGGCTCAGCATTGAGCTATTGCAGTGGGTCCCGTGTGCGGGTGACAGCGGGTGACACAGGCGGACGCGGGGTGACAACTGCGGAGATGGGTGACGGCCGCTCCGCCACCCTGGTGCGCGCCCGGGGCTCGGCATTGAGCTATTGCAGTGGGTCCCGTGTGCGGGTGACACATGCAGACGTGGGGTGACAACTGTGGGGACAGGTGACGGCCGCTCCACCACCCTGCTGCGTGCCCGGGGCTCGGCATTGAGCTATTGCAGTGGGTCCCGTGTGCGGGTGACAGCGGGTGACACAGGCAGACTCAGGGTGACAACTGCGGGGACGGGTGACGGCCGCTCCGCCGCCCTGCTGCGCGCCTGGGGCTTTGCATTGACCTACTGCAGTGGGTCCCGTGTGCGGGTGACACAGGCGGACGTGGGGTGACAACTGTGGGGACAGGTGACGGCCGCTCCACCACCCTGCTGCGTGCCCGGGGCTCGGCATTGACCTGCTACAGTGGGTCTCATGTGCGGGTGACAGCGGGTGACACAGGCAGATGCGGAGTGACAACCGCAGGGACGGGTGACAACCATTCCACCGCCCTGCCACGTCCGTGGGGCTTGGCATTGAGCTATTGCAGTGGGTCTCGTGTGCGGGTGACAGCGGGTGACACAGGCGGACGCAGGGTGACAACCGCGGGGACGGGTGACAACCATTCCACCGCCCTGCCACGTGCGTGGGGCTTGGCATTGAGCTATTGCAGTGGGTCTCGTGTGCGGGTGACAGCGGGTGACACAGGCGGACGCAGGGTGACAACCGCGGGGACGGGTGACAACCGCTCCGACGCGCCGTTGCGCACCTGGCGCTTCACCCTCCGCCGCGGGTCCCGCGTGCGGGTGACGCCGGGCGGCACAGGCGGACGCGGGGTGACAACAACAACCCACCCCCCCCAGGTGTAGCAGCCGCGGTGACGGGCAGCCGGCCGCCCCCCGCCGAGCCGCCGAGCCCCCCGGCCCAGCCCGGCGCCCCACAGCCCCCCCGGGGGGCCCGAGGTGAGCGGGGGGGACGTGGGGGGGGGGGGCGCCCCACAGCTCCTGCCCCCGCCCCACGCTGACGGCCATCTTGGCGGTTGCTCCGGTTGTTCCCCCCACCCTTCCCCCCCCCCCCCCCAGCCTGGTTCGTGCTCGCGGCCGCCGGCGCCTTCGTCTTCGGCCTCCTCCTCCTCCTCGCCTGCCGCCTGCGCAAGAGGTCGGCCGGACGCCTGGGCCCCTCGGTGCGGGGGGGGAGCATGGGGGGGGTGATCTCCTCCCGGACGCCTGGGCCCCTCGGTGCGGGGGAGGGGGATGGGGGGTGATCTCCTCCCAGACACCTGGGCCCCTCGGCGTGAGGGGGGCTGATCTCCCGGAACGCCTGGGCCCCTCAGGGATGGGGGGGGGGAGCGTCTCCCTGCCCGGTCGCCTGGGCCCCTGTCGCCATTCCCACCCGGATGCCTGGGCCCTCGAGGGTGGTCGGGTGTCCCCGCCCGGACGCCTGGGCCCCTGACGCCATTCCCGCCCGGACGCCTGGGCCCTCGAGGGTGGTCGGGTGTCCCCGCCCGGACGCCTGGGCCCCTGTCGCCATTCCCACCCGGATGCCTGGGCCCTCGAGGGTGGTCATGTGTCCCCACCCGGACGCCTGGGCCCCTGACGCCATTCCCGCCCGGACGCCTGGGCCCTCGAGGGTGGTCGGGTGTCCCTGCCCGGACGCCTGGGCCCCTGACGCCATTCCCGCCCGGACGCCTGGGCCCTCGAGGGTGGTCGGGTGTCCCCGCCCGGACGCCTGGGCCCCTGACGCCATTCCCGCCCGGACGCCTGGGCCCTCGAGGGTTGTCGGGTGTCCCCTCCCGGATGCCTGGGCCCCTGTTGCCGTTCCCACCCGGACACCTGGGCCCTCAAGGGTGGTCGGGTGTCCCCGCCCGGACGCCTGGGCCCCTGACGCCATTCCCACCCGGACGCCTGGGCCCCTGTTGCCGTTCCCACCCGGACACCTGGGCCCTTAAGGGTGGTCGGGTGTCCCCGCCCGGACGCCTGGGCCCCTGTTGCCGTTCCCACCCGGACGCCTGGGCCCTCGAGGGTGGTCATGTGTCCCCGCCTGGATGCCTGGGCCCCTGTCGCCGTTCCCACCCGGACGCCTGGGCCCTCGAGGGTGGTCGGGTGTCCCCGCCCGGACGCCTGGGCCCCTGTTGCCGTTCCCACCCCGGATGCCTGGGCCCTCGAGGGTGGTCGGGTGTCCCTGCCCGGATGCCTGGGCCCCTGTCACCATTCCCACCCGGACGCCTGGGCCCCTGTCGCTGTTCCCACCCGGACGCCTGGGCCCTCGAGGGTGGTCGGGTGTCCCCGCCCGGACGCCTGGGCCCCTGACGCCCCATTTTCCGCCCCCCCCCCCCGGCAGGTCGTGCCCGCTGCGGCCCCGCAAGGCGCCGGGGGGGCAGCTGTGGCTGCCTCGGGGGGCAGCCCTGGGCCGTGTCCTACCGGCCCCCCGGCGGCCCCCCGGCTCCGGAGCCCCCCGGCGCCGGCTCCAGCCCCCAGCCCTCGCTCCGCTGCCTCCTGCCCCCCAGCTGAGGGGCCGCCCCACGGCGCCCGCATTAAATTATTGCCGCCACCGCCAGCGGCCTGCTCGCTGCTTCTGCCCGGACACCTGGGCCCTTTTTATTTGGGGGGGGGGGCAGGGGGAGGAGGGGGGGTATTGGGGAGGGAGGGAAGAAGGTCTCGGACGCCTGGGCCCTTTTTATTTGGGGGGGGGCAGGGGGAGGAGGGGGGTATTGGGGAGGGAGGGAAGAAGGTCTCGGACGCCTGGGCCCTTTTTATTTGGGGGGTCGGGGGGAGGAGGGGGGTATTGGGGAGGAGGGGGGAGAAGGTCTCGGACGCCTGGGCCCTTTGGGGGGGGGGGGGCCCGGACACCTGGGCCCCTTTGGGGGGGGGGGGACCTGGACGCCAGGGCCTGCTGCGGGGGGGGGGGGGATCTCGGACGCCTGGGCCCTTTGCGGGGGGGGGGGGGCCCGGACACCTGGGCCCCTTTGGGGGGGGGGACCTGGACGCCAGGGCCTGCTGCGGGGGGGGGGGATCTCAGACGCCTGGGCCCTTGGTGGGGGGGATCTCGGACGCCTGGGCCCCCCAGGGGGGGGGGTCCCGGACACCTGGGCCCCTGGGGGGGGGTCCCGGACACCTGGGCCCCAAGGGGGGGGGGGGGTCCCGGACACCTGGGCCCTCAGCCCTTAGGACGAGCACCGGGACTGGAGGGCGGGGCCTATCCGGTGCTTAATTTGCATACAGCTCACGATTGGCCGCACGCTAACGACCGGGGGGGGGCCAGTGCTGGGGGGGGGCGGAGCCATCGCGTCATTAGCCCCGCCCCCCGTCGTCCAGCTTTGGCGCAAATGGGGGGGGGGGGGCTGGCTCGGCGGTGTGGGGGGCGTGGCCATGCAAATAAGGGGGCGGAGACCGCGCGGGCCAGCGAAAAGGGAGTGGGCGGAGCGGCGCATAAATTATGCAAACGAGGCGCGGCGGCACCGCCCCCTCCCCTCCCCTCCCCCTAATATGGAGAAAAAGGGGCGGGAGGAGGGAGGGCGCCTCCCCCCCCCTCCCCCCTCCCCTCCCCGCGCCGCTTTATGACGTCAGCGCCGGGCGGAGCCGGGGCGGCGAGGTGGGCGTGGCGGGCAGCGTGACGCAACAAAAGGGCAAAGCCGGAGCGGGAGGGGGGGGGGGGGAGAGCGGGAAGGGGGGGGGGGCGGGGCGCCGTATGCAGATGAGGCTCCAGGCGGCGGCCAATGAGCGGCGGGGGGGGCGTGGCCGGCGCGAAGTGAGGGGCGGGGTGTGTGTGTGTGTAGCGGGTGGGGGCGGCGCGGCGCTCGCTGCCCATATATGGTCACGGGTTGGGGGAGGGGGGGTGGAAAGGCGGCGCGGCGGAAGCGGAAGCGGCGGAAGCGGCGGAAGCGGAAGCGGCGGGGCGGAAGAAGGCGGAAGCGGCGATGGCGGCGATGGCGGCGGGGCGGCTGCTGGAGCGGGCGCGGGCGCCGCCGCACCTGCGCTTCAACCCGTTCGTGCTGGGCGGCTACCGGCCGGCGAGCTCGGGCGCCGGCTGCCTGCGCAGCCTCTTCTACCTGCACAACGAGCTGGGCAACATCTACACGCACGGTGAGAGCCCCGCCCCCGCCCCCCCCCGGAGAGCCCCGCCCCCCCCCCCCCGCGCAGAGCCCCGCCCCCCGGCTCCCCTCCCCCCCCCCCAGCCCCGGACGCCTGGGCCCCCTCCCGTCCCCCCCCCCCCCCCCCCGCAGCCCCCATTTCCCGGCCCTACCTGCTGCCTTAAGGGCTGGGGTTTTTTTTTGGGGGGGGGGGGGGAGGGGAGGTGGCGGAAGGGGGGAGGGGAAGGATCCCGGACGCCTGGGCCCGCCCCCGCCCACTCCCCCCCCCAACACACACAACCGCCCCTGTTCCCAGATGCCTGGGGCCCCCCCCTTGTCCCCCCCTCCCCAACAAGCCCCGTTTCCCGGACGCCTGGGCCCCCCCCGTGCGCCCCCTCCCCAACAAGCCCCGTTTCCCGGACGCCTGGGCCCCCCTGTGCCCCCCCCCACCCCAACAAACCCCATTTCCCAGACTCCTGGTCCCCCCCCCCCAGTTACCGCCCTATAGAAGCGCTCGTGGACGGGGGGGGGAGGGGTGGGAGGCGGTTGGGGGAGGGGACGGCCGCCCGGACTCCTGGGCCCCCAGCCCCTTCACCCCCCAACAAGCCCCATTTCCCGGACTCCTCCCCGCCCCCCCCCCCCCCCAGTTACCGCCCTATAGAAGCGCTCATGGACGGGGGGGTGGGAGGGGGTTGGGGGAGGGGACGGCCGCCCGGACTCCTGGGCCCCCCTGTGCCCCCCCACCCCAACAAACCCCATTTCCCAGACTCCTGCCCCCCCCCCCCCAGTTACCGCCCTATAGAAGCGCTCGTGGACGGGGGGTGGGTGGGAGGGGATTGGGGGAGGGGGCGGCCCCCCCGCACTCCTGGGCCCTCGCCCCCCAACAAACCCCATTTCCCGGACGCCTGGGCCCCCCTGTGCCCCCCCCCTCCCCAACAAACCCCGTTTCCTGGACACCTGCCCCCGCCCCCCCCCCGTGGACCCGGGGGCGAGTGGGAGAGGGCTGGGGGAGGGGACAGCCGCCCGGACTCCTGGGCCCCGCAGGGGTGCCGCTGGTGGCGCTGGCGCTGCTGGTGCCGGGGGCGCTGCCGCGGGCGCCGCCGGCCGTGGCCTGGCTGGGGCTGGGCCACTACGTGGCCTGCGTGAGCCCGCCGCTGGCCAGCGTCGTCTACCACGTGTTCATGAGCCACCGGGCCGGCGCCGGGCTCTACCGGCGCCTCCTGGCCCTCGACCTGGGCGGCGTCGCCGTCGTCAACGCCCTGGGTGAGCCGGGGGGGCCGCCGTGGGGCTGCCGTGGGGCTGGGGGGGCTGAGGGACACGCGTGGGGCAGGACGGGGCCCGGCTCTACCGGCGCCTCCTGGCCCTCGACCTGGGCGGCGTCGCCGTCGTCAACGCCCTGGGTGAGCCGTGGGGCCGCCGTGGGGCTGGGGAACGCGTGTGGGGTGTGGGGGACGCGCGTGGGGCAGGCCGGGGCCCGGCTCTACCGGCGCCTCCTGGCCCTCGACCTGGGCGGCGTCGCCGTCGTCAACGCCCTGGGTGAGCCGGGGGGCCGCCGTGGGGCTGGGGAACGCGTGTGGGGTGTGGGGGACGCGCGTGGGGCAGGCCGGGGCCCGGCTCTACCGGCGCCTCCTGGCCCTCGACCTGGGCGGCGTCGCCGTCGTCAACGCCCTGGGTGAGCCGTGGGGCCGCCGTGGGGCTGGGGAACGCATGTGGGGTGTGGGGGACGCGCGTGGGGCTGGGGAACGCGTGTGGGGTGTGGGGGACGCGCGTGGGGCAGGCCGGGACCCGGCTCTACCGGCGCCTCCTGGCCCTCGACCTGGGCGGCGTCGCCGTCGTCAACGCCCTGGGTGAGCCGGGGGGCCGCCGTGGGGCTGGGGAACGCATGTGGGGTGTGGGGGACGCGTGTGGGGCAGGCCGGGGCCCGGCTCTACCGGCGCCTCCTGGCCCTCGACCTGGGCGGCGTCGCCGTCGTCAACGCCCTGGGTGAGCCGGGGGGGCCGCCGTGGGGCTGGGGCGGAGGGGGATGTGTGGGGCTGGGGGACGCACGTGGGGCAGGACAGGGCCGGGCTCTGTCGTCGTCAACGCCCTGGGTGAGTTGAGGGCCGCGTGTGGGGCTGGGAGGGGACACGTGTGGGGCTGGAGGAGACGTGTGGGGCTGAGGGGGGACGTGTGGGGCTGGGGGAGACACGTGTGGGGCTGGACAGGGCTGGGCTCTACCGGCGTTGCCATCATCAATGCCCCAGGTGAGTTGTGGGGCCACGCGTGGGGCTGGGGGGGTGCACATTGGGCTGCCGTGGGGCTGGAGGGGGACATGTGTGGGGCTTGGGGGCACGTGTGGGGCTGGACAGGGACAGGCTCTACTGACGTTGCCATCATCAATGCCCCGGGTGAGTTGTGGGGCTGCCGTGGGGCTGGGGGGACGCACGTGGGGTATGTGTGGGGCTGGGGGACACATGTGGGGCCAGGCTCTGGGGCTGGGGACACGTGTGGGGCTGGAGAACATGTATGTAGCTGAGATATGGGGCTGGGGGACACGTGTGGGGTCAGGCTCTGGGGCTGGGGGACACGTGTGGGGCCAGGCTATGGGGCTGGGGGACACATGGGAGGCCAGGCTATGGGGCTGGGGGACACATGTGCGGCCAGGCTATGGGGCTGGGGGACACGTGTGAGGTCAGGCTATGGGGCTGGAGGACATGTGGGGCTGGGGGACACATGTGTGGCCAGGCTATGGGGCTGGAGGACACATGAGGCCAGGCTATGGGGCTGGGGGACACGTGTGGGGCTGGAGGACACATGTGAGGTCAGGCTATGGGGCTGGAGGACACGTGTGGGGCTGGGGGACACATGTGCGGCCAGGCTATGGGGCTGGAGGACACGTGGGGCTGGGGGACACATGTGCGGCCAGGCTATGGGGCTGGAGGACACGTGGGGCTGGGGTACACATGTGAGGTCAGGCTATGGGGCTGGAGGACACATGTGAGGCCAGGCTATGGGGCTGGAGAACACATGTGGGGCTGGAAGACGTGTGTGTGTCTCCACCCCCACCCTGACCCCCAACTTCCTCCCCCCAACAGGCGCCGTGCCCATCATCTACTGCGCCCTGCCCTGCCAGCCGGGCCCCCGGGGGGCGGCGTTGGCCGCTTATGGGGCGCTGTGCGGCCTGGCGCTATGGGGCGCCTTGAGCGCCACGAGCCGAGCCGGACGTTTGATCTCCTTCGTTGGCCCGGCCCTCTTCCGTTGGACCGTGGTCGGGCTACGGGGCGCCGTGGGGCTGGGAGCTCGGGCGCCGTTGGCCCCCTACGCCCGCATGGAGGCGCTGGCGGTACTTGGGGGGCTGGTGAACGTGGCGCGGGTGCCCGAGCGCTGGCGTCCCGGTGCCTTCGACTACTGGGCCAACAGCCACCAGCTCATGCACCTCCTGGTGGCCCTCAGCATCTTGCACCTGCACTGGGGCGTGGCCGCCGACCTCCACTGGGCCGCCCAGCACCCCTGCCCCACGGCGTGACGGCGCCCCGAGGAAGGGGGAGGCGGGGGGGGGCCGCCGGTGACGTCCTATGGAGGTCCACCACCGCGTGCGGGTGACCGGTGACGTCCTATGGAGGTCCACCACCGCGTGCGGGTGACTGGTGACGTCCCACGGAGGTCCGCCACCATGTGTGGGCCACCGGTGACGTCCTATGGAGGTCCACCACCGCGTGTGGGCCACCGGTGATGTCCTATGGAGGTCCACCACCGCGTGCGGGTGACTGGTGACGTCCCACGGAGGTCCACCACCACGTGTGGGTGACCGGTGACGTCCCACGGAGGTCCACCACCGCGTGCGGGTGACTGGTGACGTCCCACGGAGGTCCACCACCGTGCGTGGGCCAGCAATGACGTCCCACGGAGGTCCACCACCGCGTGCGGGTGACTGGTGACGTCCCACGGAGGTCCACCACCGTGCGTGGGCCAGCAATGACGTCCCACGGAGGTCCACCACCGCGTGTGGGTGACCGGTGACATCCCACGGAGGTCCACCACTGTGCGTGGGCCAGCAATGACGTCCCACGGAGGTCCACCACCGCGTGTGGGTGACCGGTGACGTCCCACGGAGGTCCACCACCGCGTGTGAGCCACCAATGACGTCCCACAGAGGCCCACCACCGTGCGTGGGCCACCAATGACGTCCCACGGAGGTCTACCACCACGTTTGGGCCACCAATGACATCCAACAGAGGTTAACCACCATCTGTGGGTGACCAGCGACGTCCCACGGAGGTCCACCACCATGTGTGGGCCACCAACGACATCCCATGGAGGTCCACCACCATGCATGGGTGACCAGGGACATCCCACAGAGGTCCGCCAGCATCTGTGGGCCACCAACGACATCCCACAGAGGTCCGCCACCACGTGTGGGTGACCAGCGACGTCCCATGGAGGTCCACCACCACGCGTGGAGAACCACTAACGTTCCGTGGTGGTGGTGGCCCATCGAGCCATCCGTGGGCAACCAGAAACATTCGTGGAGATGCAGTGTCACCCGTGGAGATCTAGTGCCACCGTCCACGGAGATCCGGCATCACCCGTGGGCAACCAGTGCCACCATCCGCGGACGACTGGCGCTAGCCGTGGGCAACCGGAGACGTCCGTGGAGATCCACCTGCTGGTGGCCCCGGGCATCCTGCACTAGAGGGTGGCCGATGACTTCTGCTGGGCCACCCAGCACCCCCTGCCCCATGGCGTGAGGTGCCCATGGGGAGCCCCATGGAGATCCAGTGCCACCGTCCATGGGCAACCAGAGAGCCCCATGGAGATCCAGTGCCACCATCCATGGGCAACCAGAGACCCATGGAGATCCAGTGCCACCATCCAGGGACAACCACAGAGCCCCATGGAGATCCAGTGCCACCATTCATGGGCAACCAGAGACCTATGGAGATCCAGTGCCACCATCCATGGGCAACCAGAGACCTATGGAGATCCAGTGCCACTATCCCTATGGAGATCTGTGGCCACCACCCAGGGACAACCGGAAAGCCTCGTGGAGATCCAGTGCCACCATCCAGGGACAACCAGAGAGCCCCATGGAGGTCTAGTGCCACCACCCAGGGACAACTAGAGATGCCTATGGAGATCCAGTGCCACCATCCAGGGACAACCAGAGAGCCCCATGGAGGTCTAGTGCCACCACCCAGGGACAACTAGAGATGCCTATGGAGATCCAGTGCCACCATCCAGGCACAACCAGAGAGCCCTGTGGAGATCAGTGCCACCACCCAGGGACATCCAGAGATGCCTACGGAGATCCAGTGCCACCACCCCCGTGGAGATCTAGTGCCACCACCCAGGGACATCCAGAGAGCTCCATGGAGACCCAGTGCCACCACCCAGGGACAACCAGAGAGCCCCATGGAGATCCAGTGCCACCACTCCCATGGAGATCCTTGGCCAGCAGCCAGGGACAACTCATGGAGATCCAGTGCCACCATTCAGGGACATCCAGAGATGCCTATGGAGATCCAGCACCACTATCCAGGGACATCCAGAGATGCCCATGGAGATCCAGTGCCACCACCCAGGGACATCCAGAGATGCCCATGGAGATCCAGCACCATGGGGTGCCCCATGGAGATCCAGTGCCACCACCCAGGGACATCCAGAGATGCCCATGGAGATCCAGCGCCACCAACCCCATGGAGATCCAGTGCCACCACCCAGGGACATCCAGAGATGCCCATGGAGATCCAGTGCCACCATCGATGGTCATCTGATGCAGCGGACATCCAGCACCATCCCACAGACGTGTGGCACTGGCCGTGGACCTCGCGCCCCCCTCGCTGCCGCCCCATTGGCCGACCGCCCCCCTCGCTGCCGCCCCATTGGCCAACCGATGTCCCTGCGGTGCCACGGCCCAACACCGTCTCCATCCCGGTGCCAACCGACGCGTCCCCCCACCCCACTCCACCCACCCAGACCCCCCCCACCCCCTTTCCCGGTCGGTGACGCCAATAAAGCAGGGAGGCGGCGGCGCCGTGGGGCAGCGGCGCCGTGGGGCAGCCGGACCTTTTATTAGAGCGGGGAGTCGGGTTCCTCCTCGAAGGTGAGGGTGCGGCGCAGGGTGGCCAAGGAACCGGGGCTGCTCTCCGGGGACCTGCGGGACGGGCGCCGTGAGCAAGCTATGGGGTGGGGGAGAAGGTGTGGGGCGGACGTGGGTGGGGGGGGGGGGGGGCGAGGAACCCACCTCGAGCCGGAGCCGCTCTGTGGGGCGCCGGCGCGCCGTGGGGTGGAGGCAGCGCCTGGGGACGGGGCACGGCCGTGGCGGGAGAAAGATGTAGGGCTGTGGGGGAGGGGCAGAGGGTGGGTGGGTTGGTTGGGGGGTGGCTATGGGGTGCCCCACACAGCACGGCCCACCCCCCCCCACCCGCTCACCTCCCCCGCGGCGAGTCGGCCCAGGCGCCTCCTTGCCGCCCCGGGGCACTTTGCGCCCAACGCGTGGGGCCACCGTCATCGTCGTCGTCGTCCTCCTCGTCTTCGTCCCAGTCGCTGGCGGGGCTGAAGCGGGGCGACAGCGGCGAGTGGGGCGGCGTCACGGGGGCCCGCAGCCAGCGTGCCGGGCCCCATAGCGCGCCCCATAGCCACCGCAGCAGGGCCCGGATGTCCTAGCCAGGGGGGCGGGGGGGGGGGGGAACCGAGTGAGCCGTGGTGGGTACGTCATTACGGAGGGCCACCACGCTTAGGCGGTGAACGGCGACGAGGCCACCCCCACATGGCGCAGGGCGAAGAGGCGCCGTGGGGCAGGATACGGGGGCTAAGGGAGGGCTCACCTGCAGCAGCTGCCCCGCCCGCCGCAGCGCCTCGTCGGCCAATCGGGTGAAAGCTCGCCAACGCCCCGCCCGACGCATCAAAGCCGTACGCAACAAAGTCTCCACCGAAGGTCTCCGGCCAGGTTCCGGTTCCAACATGGCCACCACCAACGTCCGCAGCTCCGGCGACAACCCTGCGCCGAGGAAGAGGCCGAAGGTCAACCGCGAGGGCCCAGGAGTCCGGCGAAGAGGAAGAGGAGGAAGAAGGAGGCGTCTCCGGCGCCCGCTCACCCGCCGCCAACGCCGCCGGCAGCCGCCCGCGCCGCAGCTCCTGCCACCCGTCGCCGGCGGCCGGCAGCTCCCGCCCGGCCGCCAGCTCCAAGAGGGTGAGGCCGAGGCTGAAGACGTCGGCGGCGGGTCCTAGGTCGCCCCGCAAGGCCTCGGGCGCCAGGTACCTCGGGTCGCCCTCGGCTCCGTCGCCGACTCGCCCGCCCGGTTCCAAGAGGCAACCGAAATCGCCCAAGCGACAGCCGCCCGGCGCCAACAGCACGTTGGCCGGTTTGACGTCCAAGTGGGCCAACCGGCGGGCGTGGAGGTGACCCAGGGCCTGGAGCAGGTCCCAGAGGTAGGCGGCGGCACGCCAAGGCGCCAGGCCGCCGCGGGCCGGCCGTCGCAGCGGCCCGCCGGGGCACAGCTCGCTCTGGAGGTACAGTTGACCTTTCTCCTCCCAGGCCCTCACGAGGCCCAAGCAATGCGGGTGACGACCGACCCGTTCGTGTTTGCGAACCTCGGCCAGTTTGCGACGCCGGTCGGCGGCGCCCCGGTACGGTTCCAGAGTCCGCTTGACGGCGTACAGGCGGCCGTCTTCGCGGCTGCGCACCTGCGGAGGTGGAATGGGGTGCGGAGGTCTGCCGGAGCTCCTCCGAGGAGCTGCACCTCGCCGCGGGGCCTTCCCGACCTCCCCGAAGGAGGCAGACCTCGTGGTGGCACCTTCTAGACCTCCCTGGAGGAGCCCCAACCCCAAGGTGGCACCTTCTAGACCTCCCCGAAGGAGGTAGATCTCATGGTGGCACCTTCTAGATCTCTCCAAAGAAGGTAGATCTCATGGTGGCACCTTCTAGACCTCCTTGGAGGAACCAACCCCATGGTGGCGCCTCCTAGACCTGCTTGAAGGTGGTAGATCTCATGGTGGCACCTTCCAGACCTCCCCAAACAAGGTGGACCTCATTGTGGCACCTTCTAGACCTCCCTGGAGGAGCCCAACCCCATGGTGGCACCTCCTAGACCTCCTTGAAGGAGGTAGATCTCATGGTGGCACCTTCTAGACCTCCTTGAAGGAGCCCCAACCCCATGGTGGCGCCTTCTAGACCTCCCCGAAGGAAATAGATCTCATGGTGGCACCTTCTAGACCTCTCCAAAGAAGGTAGATCTCATGGTGGCACCTTCTAGACCTCCCTGGAGGAGCCCAACCCCAAGGTGGCACCTTCTAGACCTCCCCGAAGGAGGTAGATCTCATGGTGGCACCTTCTAGACCTCCCCAAAGGAGATAGATCTCATGGTGACACCTTCTAGATCTCCTTGGAGGAGCCCAACCCCATGGTGGCACCTTCTAGACCTCCTTGGAGGAGCCCAACCCCATGGTGGCACCTTCTAGACCTCCCCGAAGGAGGTAGATCTCATGGTGGCACCTTCTAGACCTCTCCAAAGAAGGTAGATCTCATGGTGGCACCTTCTAGACCTCCCTGGAGGAGCCCAACCCCATGGTGGCACCTCCTAGACCTCCTTGAAGGAGGTAGATCTCATGGTGGCACCTTCTAGACCTCCTTGAAGGAGCCCCAACCCCATGGTGGCACCTCCTAGACCTCCTTGAAGGAGGTAGATCTCATGGTGGCACCTTCTAGACCTCCCCAAAGTTGCTAGACCTCGTGGCGGTACTTTCTAAACCTCCCTGGAGGAGCCCAAACCCCATGACGGAACCTTCTAGACCTCCCCAGAAGAGCCCAAACCCATGGTGACATCTTCTAGACCTCCCTGAAGTTGCTGGACCCCATGGTGGCACCTTCTAGGTCTCCCTGGAGGACCCATAACCCCATGGTGGCACCTTCTAGACCTCCTTGAAGGAGCCCCAACCCCATGGTGGCACCTTCTAGGTCTCCCTGGAGGACCCATAACCCCATGGTGGCACCTTCTAGGTCTCCTTGAAGGAGCCCCAACCCCATGGTGGAACCTTCTAGACCTCCCTGGAGGACCCATAACCCCATGGTGGCACCTTCTAGGTCTCCCTGGAGGACCCATAACCCCATGGTGGCACCTTCTAAACCTCCTTGAAGGAGCCCCAACCCCATGGTGGAACCTTCTAGACCTCTCTGGAGGAGCCCAGCCCCATGGTGGCACCTTCTAGAGGTCTATACGGGGGTGCTGTCTGGCCCCATAGGGCTGCCCCACGGCGGGGGCGGGCGCTACCTTGTAGACCCTTCCCTACGGAGTGACCCCCGCAGCCGCGACCCTCCACGCAGGCCGCTATGGGGCGGAGCAGGGGGGCGGGCTGTCCCCTATGGGCGGAGCATGCTATAGGGGGGCGCCGCCCGGCCCATAGGGGCTGCCCCACGGCGGGGGCGGGGCGCTACCTTGTAGACCCTTCCCTACGGAGCGACCCCCGCAACCGTGACCCTCCACGCAGCCCACTATGGGGCGGAGCAGGGGGGCGGGCTGTCCCCTATGGGCGGAGCATGCTATAGGGGGGCGCCGTCCGGCCCCATAGGGGCTGCCCCACGGCGGGGGCGGGGCGCTACCTTGTAGACCCTTCCCTACGGAGCGACCCCGCAGCCACGACCCTCCGCGCAGCCCGCTATGGGGCGGAGCAGGGGGGCGGGCTGTCCCCTATGGGCAGAGCCCGCTATAGGGGGGCGCCGCCCGGCCCCATAGGGGCTGCCCCACGGCGGGGGCGGGGCGCTACCTTGTAGACCCTTCCCTACGGAGCGACCCCCGCAGCCGCGACCTTCCGCGCAGCCCGCTATGGGGCGGAGCAGGGGGGCGGGCTGTCCCCTATGGGCGGAGCCCGCTATAGGGGGGCGCCGCCCGGCCCCATAGGGGCTGCCCCACGGCGGGGGCGGGGCGCTACCTTGTAGACCTCGCCGTGGGAGCCGCGGCCCAGGCGCCCCAGCACCTGGAAGCACTGGCGGAAGAAGGTCTGGGGGCGCCGGGGGTCGTAGAGGCGGCTGGCGGGGGGCGGGGCCGCGGGGGCGGGGCCGGGCTCGGGCTCCGCCCCCTGCCGCCCCGCCGTCACAACAGGGGGGCGGGGCCGAAGCTGACGCTGCGGGGGCCCTGCCCCAAAGGCCTTGGGGGCGGGGCCCCGGCTGCCGCCGCTGCCGCCGGCTCCGCCCCCCTGGCGGGCCCCGCCCCCCGGGGCGGGGGGACGTGTGGGGCCGGGCCGGGAGCATCGGGGCGGGGTGGGGCTGGGGGGTGGGGGGGGAAGGATATGGGGCGGGGTTAGGGGGGCGGGGTGGCTGCCCGCCCCACGGACCGCTCCCCCTCCTGCCCCATAGACCCCCCCTCCTGCCCATAGACCCCCCTACTGCCCCATAGACCCCCCCACTGCCGCCCCATAGCAGCTCCCCAGGCCCATAACCCAGAGGCCCAGCACCCCCCCTGCCCCATAGCAGCTCCCCAGCCCCATAACCCAGAGGCCCAGCGCCCCCCCTGCCCCATAGCAGCTCCCCAGCCCCATAACTCACAGGCCCAGCACCCCCCCCGCCCCATAGCAGCTCTCCAGCCCCATAACCCAGGGCCCCAGGAGACCCTCCTGCCCCACACACCCCCCTCCTGCCCCATAGATGCCCCTCCAGCCCCACAGGACCCTCCCAGCCCCATAACCCAGGGGCCCAGGAGCCCCTCCTGCCCCACACACCCCCCTCCAGCACCACACACCCCCCTCCAGCCCCACAGACCCCCCCACCCCATAACCCAGGGGCCCAGGAGCTCCTCCTGCCCCCCAGACCCCCCCAGCCCCATAACCCAGGGGCCCAGGAGCTCCTCCTGCCCCCCAGACCCCCCCAGCCCCATAACCCAGGGGGCTCAGGAGCCCCTCCTGCCCCACACACCCCCCCTCCAGCCCCATAGACCCGCCCTCCAGCCCCACAGACCCCCCATAGCCCCATAGCCCAGAGGCCCAGGGCCTCCCCACCCCATAGCAGCCCCCAGCCCCATAACCCAGGGGCCTAGGAGCCCCTCCTGCCCCCAGCCCCCCCAGCCCCCATAACCCAGGGGCTCAGGAGCCCCTCCTGCCCCACACACCCCCCTCCAGCCCCACACACCCCCCCAGCCCATAGCCCAGAGGCCCAGGAGCCCCTCCTGCCCCATAGCAGCCCCCCAGCCCCATAACCCAGGGGCTCAGGAGACCCCTGCCCCACACACCCCCCTCCAGCCTCACAGACCCACTCCCAGCCCCATAACCCAGGGGCCCAGGAGCTCCTCCTGCCCCCCAGACCCCCAGACCCATAACCAGGGGCCCAGGAGCCCCTCCTGCCCCACATACCCCCCTCCAGCCCCACAGACCCCTCCAGCCCATAACCCAGGGGCCCAGGAGCTCCTCCTGCCCCCCAGACCCCCAGCCCCATAACCCAGGGGCCCAAGAGCCCCTCCTGCCCCACATACCCCCCTCCAGCCCCACAACACCCCTCCCAAGCCCCATAACCCCCCCTCCTGCCCACAGCCCCCCCCCACAGCCCCATAGCCCAGAGGCCCCCCCTGCCCCATAGCCCCCACCCCACACACCCCCCCAGCCCCATAACCCCCCCTCCTGCCCCACAGCCCCCCCACAGCCCCATAGCCCAGAGGCGCCCCTCCCTGCCCCATACCCCCTGCCCCACACACCCCCCCAGCCCCATAACCCCCCCTCCTGCCCCACAGCCCCCCACAGCCCAGAGGCGCCCTCCCTGCCCCATAGCCCCCGCCCACACACCGCCCCAGCCCCATAACCCCCCCTCCTGCCCCACAGCCCCCCCACAGCCCAGAGGCGCCCTTCCCTGCCCCATAGCCCCCGCCCCACACACACACCCAGCCCCATAACCCCCCTCCTGCCCCACAGCCCCCCCACAGCCCCATAGCCCAGAGGCGCCCTCCCTGCCCACACATCCCCCTCAGCCCCACACCCCCCCCAGCCCCATAACCCACCCTCCTGCCCCACAGCCCCCCACAGCCCAGAGGCGCCCTCCCTGCCCCATAGCCCCCGCCCCACACACACACCCAGCCCCATAAACCCCCCCCTCCTGTCCCCACAGCCCCCCGCACAGCCCCATAGCCCAGAGGTGCCCTCCCTGCCCCACACATCCCCCTCCAGCCCCACACCCCCCCCCCAGCCCCATAACCCCCCCCTCCTGCCCCACAGCCCCCCCACAGCCCCATAGCCCAGAGGCGCCCTCCCTGCCCCATAGCCCCCGCCCCACACACCCCCCCAGCCCCATAACCCCCCCTCCTGCCCCACAGCCCCCCCCACAGCCCAGAGGCGCCCTCCCTGCCCCATACCCCCGCCCCACACACCCCCCCAGCCCCATAACACCCCTCCTGCCCCACAGCCCCCCCCCACCCCCCAGCGCGGGCAGCAGCTACCCGGACGCGGCGGCGGCGGCGGCGGCCGCTTCCCGCCAACGGCTCCCGCCAACGGCCGCTCGCGCGCTCGCCCCGCCCCCCGCCCCGCCCCCCCCCGCGCCGGCCAATCGCCGCGCGCGGCCGCCCGCTCCGCCCCGCCCCCTCGCCCCGCCCCCCTCCCCTCCCCCCCACCCCGCGCCGGCCAATCGCCGCGCGCGGCCGCCCGCTCCGCTCCGCCCCGCCCCCTCGCCTCGCCCCGCCCCGCCCCCTCGCCTCGCCCCGCCCCCTCGCCCCGCCCCCTCGCCCCGCCCCGCCCCCTCGCCCCGCCTCCCCTCAGGCGCCCGCGCGCGGGTTTTTTTTTTTTCTCCCTCATTTTTTCCCCCCCTTTTATTTTTTGCCCGTTTTCTCTTTATTTCTTCCACTTTTTAACCCCCCACGGCGGAGGTGGGGGGGGGGGGAGGGGGAGGGGGGAAGAGGCCAGGCCGGGGCAACGACCCTCCCCTCACGCTTCCCCGCCTTCCGCACCCAAACTCGGCGCTTTTCACCCCAAAACGGCGCCTCCCCCCCCCCCCCGGGGAAAGGTTAGGGGGGGAGGGGGGGGATATGGGGGGGGCAAATGGGGGCGCCAAGGGGGGGGGGTCGGGTCCCCCGGGGGGGGGATTTTGGGGTCTCTGGGGGGGATTTTGGGGGTCCCCAGAGGTCTTTAACCCCCCCGAGATGATTTTTGGGGGTCCTCAAGGGGGGTTTCGGGGTCCCCCGGGGGGATTTTGGGGGTCCCCAGAGCTCTTTACCCCCCCTGAGATGATTTTGGGGGTCACCAAGGGGGGTTTTGGGGTCCCCCGGGCGGATTTTGGGGTCCCTAAGGGGGGGTTTGGGGTCCCCCGGGGGGGGGTTTTGGGGGTCCCCAGAGCTCTTTACCCCCCGAGATGATTTTGGGGGTCCCCCGGGGGGGGTTGGGGTCCCTGGAGGGGATTTTGGGGTCTCGGGGGGATTCTGGGGGGTCCCCAGAGGTCCTCACCCCCCCAAGATGATTTTTGGGGTCCCCATATGGATTTTGGGGGTCCCCAGAGCTCTTTAAACCCCCGAGATGATTTTTGGGGTCCCCCAGGGGATTTTGGGGGCCCCCCAGAGGAATTCTGGGGTCCCCCGGGGGAGATTTTGGGGGTCCCCATATGGCTTTGCCACCCTGAGATGATTTTTGGGGTCCCCCAGAGGTATTTTGGGGTCCCCCGGGGAGATTTTGGGGGGTCCCCATATGGCTTTGCCCACCAAGATGATTTTGGGGTCCCCCAGAGGTATTTCGGGGTCCCCCGGGGGGATTTTGGGGGTCCCCATATGGCTTTGTGCCCCCAGGTGATTTTTGGGGTCCCCCAGAGGTATTTTGGGGTCCCCCAGGGGAGATTTTGGGGGTCCCCGTATGGCTTTGCCACCCTGAAATGAGTTTTGGGGTCCCTCAGAGGTATTTTGGGATCCCCCGGGGGGATTTGGGGGGTCTCAATCTGGCTTTGGTCCCCCCGAGATGATTTTGGGGTCCCCCAGAGGTATTTTGGGGTTCCCGGGGGGGTGGGTCGAGGCTCCCTATAGATTCTTTAAGGCCCCTATACGTCCCCTATAGGGTCCCCCCAGGTTCCTCCCACCCGTTGTGTAGATTTGGGGGTTCCCGAGGGGTTTCTAAGCCCCCGCGAGGGCCCCGGTGGCGGTGGTACCGCCGGCAGCGGTTGTAGCGGTACCAGCGGGGCTCGTGCGGGCGGTGGTGGTACCACCAGCGGCGGCTGTAGCGGTGACAGCAGCACCGTCAAGGTGTAGTGAGGGCAACGAGGAGCACGAGGGTGGCGGCGGTGGTACCATCAGCGGTACCGCCAGAGGCAGTACCGTCGGCGGCGGTTGTACCGGTACCGCCGGCAACAGCAGCACCATTATAGCACAACAAGAAGGAGCAGGAAGCTGATGGTGGTAGCAGCGTTGACCGTGGTGGTACCATTGGCGGCAGTACCATCGGCGGCGGCTGTAGCGGTGGCGGCGGTGTCAAGGCCCCGTGAGGGTGAGGAGGAGCAGGAGGCCTGTGGCAGCGGTGACAGTGCAGGCAGCGGTACCGTCGGTGCCGGTACCATCGGCAGCAGTCGTACCGGTACCATCGGCAACGGTGGTGACATCGGGTCGCAGCGAGGGTGAGGAGGAGCAGCAGGCCGGCGGTAGCAGTGACGGTTGTACCACAGCCGGTACCACCGGGGGCAACACCGCCGGCAGCGGTTGTAGCAGAGCCAACAGTAGCGGCATCAAGGCCCGGCGAGGCCAGGGAGGAGCGGTGGGTTGACAGTCATAGCGGCGGTTGTACCATGGGCAGTACCACTGGCGGCAGTACCACCGACAGCGGTTGTAGCTGAGCCGACAGCAGCAGCATCAAGGCCCGGCGAGGCCGGGGAGGAGCGGTGGGTTGACAGTCATAGCGGCGGTTGTACCACCGGCGGCAGCAGTTGTAGCAGAGCCAACAGCAGCAGCATCAAGGCCCGGGGAGGCCGGGGAGGAGCGGCAGGTTGACGGCGGTAGCGGCGGTTGTACCACCGGCGGCAGCGGTTGTAGCAGAGCCAACAGCAGCAGCATCAAGGCCGGGGGAGGCCAGGGAGGAGCGGCAGGTTGACGGCGGGTAGCGGCGGTTGTACCACCAGCGGCAGCGGTTGTAGCGGAGCCGCCGGCAGCAGCGGTTGTAGCAGAGCCAACAGCAGCAGCATCAAGGCCCGGGGAGGCCGGGGAGGAGCGGCAGGTTGACAGCGGTAGCGGCGGTTGTACCGCCGGCGGCAGCGGTTGTAGCGGAACCGCCGGCGGCAGCGTCAGCGGCGGCGTCAGGGCCCGGCGAGGGCGAGCAGGAGCGTCAGGCCGGCGGCGGCGGCGGCGCGGGCGGCGGGACAGGCGGCGGCGGCGGCGGGACAGGCGGCGCCGGCGGTGACGAAGGGCAGGCCGGGGGCGCGCCGGGCCAGCCAGGCCGCGTAGGCGCTGACGCGGGTGTAGACGCCCGGGCGGTTGGGCACGGCGCAGCCCTCGCCCCAGCTCACGATGCCGGCCAGCACCCAGCGGCCGCCAGCCCGGCACACCAGCGGGCCCCCCGAGTCGCCCTATAGCAGGCGGGTGGGTCAGGGCGCGGAGGGGGCTGCGGGGCCCGGGGGGCTATGGGGTCCGGGGGCTATAGGGTCCGGGGGCTGTAGGGTCTGGGGGCTGTAGGGTCTGGGGGTTATAGGGTCCCGGGGGCTATGGGGTCTGGGGGATATAGGGTCTGGGGGCTATGGGGTCTGGGGGTTATAGGGTCCCGGGGGCTATGGGGTCTGGGGGATATAGGGTCTGGGGGTTATAGGGCCTGGGGTTATAGGGTCCCGGGGGCTATGGGGTCTAGGGGATATAGGGTCTGGGGGCTATAGGGTCTGGGGGTTATAGGGTCCTGGGGGCTATGGGGTCTGGAGGTTATAGGGTCTGGGGGCTGTAGGGTCTGGGGGCTATAGGGCCTGGGGGTTATAGGGTCCCGGGGGCTATGGGGTCTGGGGGATATAGGGTCCCGGGGGCTATGGGGTCTGGGGGATATAGGGTCTGGGGGTTATAGGGTCTGGGGGCTACAGGGTCCGGGGGCTATAGGGTCTGGGGGTTATAGGGTCTGGGGGTTATAGGGTCCCAGGGGCTATGGGGTCTGGGGGCTATAGGGTCTGGGGGTTATAGGGTCCTGGGGGCTATGGGGTCTGGGGGCTATAGGGTCTGGAGGTTATAGGGTTTGGGGGTTATAGGGTCCCGGGGGCTATGGGGTCTGGGGGATATAGGGTCCCGGGGGCTATGGGGTCTGGGGGATATAGGGTCTGGGGGTTATAGGGTCTGGGGGCTACAGGGTCCGGGGGCTATGGGGTCTGGGGTTATAGGGCCCAGGGGTGACAGGGTCCTGGGGGCTGTAGGGTCTGGGAGCTATAGGGTCCAGGGGCATATAGAGTCGGTCCCAAGGGCCATAGGGTTGGGGGGATATATAGGGTCCGGGTCGAGGGTGTAGGCTGAGGGGTCACTGGCCATAGGGGGACGGTTGAGGAGGGGGAGGGGGGCTATAGGTTCCGGGGACCTGCGAGTCAGGGGACACGTAGGGTCGGGGTTGGGGGCTATAGGATCAAGAACAGGGGCTATAGGGTCAAGGATGGGGGCTATAGGCTCAAGGACGGGGGCTATAGGGTCAAGGATGGGGGCAATGGGGTCAAGGACGGGCTATAGGGTCAAGGACGGGAGCTATAGGGTCAAGGACGGGGGCTATAGGGTCAAGGATGGGGGCAATGGGGTCAAGGACGGGGGCTATAGGGTCAAGGACAGGCCATAGGGTCAAGGACGGGGGCTATAGGGTCAAGGATGGGGGCAATGGGGTCAAGGACAGGGGCTATAGGGTCAAGGACAGGCCATAGGGTCAAGGACGGGGGCTATAGGGTCAAGGACAGGATCTATAGGGTGTCCCCCCCAACCCCAAGTCCTCTATAGGGTGTCGCCGCCCCCCCCCACCCCCACGTCCGGCCCCCCCCTCCCCGTCCTCCAGACCCCGCCGCGTCCCTCCAGGTCCCATCCCCATAGGTCGCCGCCGTCCTGTCCCCCACCCCCCTACGTGGGTGTGTCCCGCCCCACGCCCCGCCCCCCCACGGCGCCCCGCCCCCTCCCCCCCCACCTTGCAGGTGTCCTTGAGGCCCTCGGCGTAGCCGGCGCACATCATGTCGGCCTGGATGCGCCGCGGCGGCAGCCCCCGGCCCATGTCGGTGCCGTAGAGGCGCCGGCAGGTGGCCTGCGCCATGATGGGCACCTCCAGCTTCTGCAGCCGCCGCGGCGAGGGCAGGTCCTCTGCGGGCAGCCGAGGCTTGGGTCCCGCCCCCCCCCCCCCACCGGGGCCACCCGTCCGGTCCTCTCGGCCACCTGTCGGGTTCCCTCGGCCACCCGTTGGGTCTCCACCACCCTTGTTGGATCCCCTTTGGCCACCGTTGGGTCCTCTTGGCCACCGTTGGGTTTCCACCACCCTTGTTGGATCCCCTTTGGCCACCGTTGGGTCCTCTTGGCCACCGTTGGGTTTCCACCACCCTTGTTGGATCCCCTTTGGCCACCGTTGGGTCCCCTTGGCCACCCATTGGGTTCCCTCGGCCACCCGTCGGGTTCCCTCGGCCACCCGTTGGGTCTCCACCACCCTTGTTGGATTTCCTTCAGCCACCGTTGGGTCCTCTTGGCCATCGTTGGGTTTCCACCACCCTTGTTGGATCCCCTTTGGCCACCGTTGGGTCCCCTTGGCCACCGTTGGGTCCCCTTGGCCACCCGTTAGGTCCCCTTGGCCACCCGTTGGGTCTCCACCACCCTTGTTGGATCTCCTTCAGCCACCGTTGCGTCCTCTTGGCCACAGTTGGGTTTCCATCACCCCACTGGATCCCCTGTGGCCACTGTTGGGTCCCCTTGGCCACCGTTGGGTCTCCACCACCCTTGTTGGATCCCCTTTGGCCACCGTTGGGTCCTCTTGGCCACAGTTGGGTTTCCATCACCCCCACTGGATCCCCTGTGGCCACCTTTGGGTCCCCTTGGCCACCGTTGGGTCCCCTCGGCCACCCGTTGGGTTCTCTTGGCCACCGTCATGTCCCCTTGGCCACCATTGGGTCCCCTTGGCCTCCCGTTGGGTCCCCTTGGCCACCGTCGGGTCTCCACCACCCCTGTTGGATCCCCTGTGGCCACTGTTGGGTCCCCCGGCGACCCGTTGGGTTTCGTTGGCCACTGTTGTGTCCCCTTGGTCACTGTTGAGTCCCCTTGGCCACCTTTAGGTGTCCTCACCACACCTGTTGGGTCCCCTTGGCCCCGTTGAGCCCCCCCTGGCCCCCGCTGGGTCCCCTTGGCCACTGTTGGGTCCTCTTGGCCCCTGTTGAGGTCCGTTGGGTCCCGTTGACCACTATTGAGTCCCCTCGGCCACCACTGGGTCCTCATCGCACCCGTTGGGTCCCCTCGGCCCCCGTTGAGTCCCGTAGGCCCCCAAAGACCATCTTCAGCCACCCTCGGGTCCCCGCCGGGTGTCCCATCCGCCTCACCGCCTTCCTTGATGTCTCCCCAGCCGGTGGCCACGCAGCGGGTGCCGGGGGCGAAGTGGAGGTCCGCAGCGGGCAGGCAGACGGGCAGGACGGTGTCGGAGAAGGCAACGGGGTGCACGAGCTGGGCCAGGGCGATGTCACCGCTGGTGGCCTCGCCGGCGTAGGCCGGGTGGGGCAGGAGGCGGCTCAGGGGCACGGCGGCCCCGGCCCCCGGTGGCCCTGCCAGCTCCTGCACTCCCAGCAGCACTGCGTAGTCGCCCGGCTCCTGGCTCCTACGTCAAAGGTGGGGGGGGGGACACGTCACCACGGAGGGCCACCACAGCAGGGGTGGTGACGTCACCACGGAGGGCCACCACGGCGGCAGTGGGGAAAGGAAGGATGGAGGGCCGTCATGGCCGTGGTGGGGACGTCACCATGGAGGGCCACCACAGCGGTGGTGGTGATGTCACCATGGAGGGCCACCACGGCCGTGGTGGAGACGTCCCCATGGAGGGCCACCACGGTGGTGGTGGGGAACATCACCATGGAGGGCCACCATGGCCGTGGTGGAGACATCACCATGGAGGGCCACCACAGTGGTGGTGGTGATGTCACCGTGGAGGGCCACCACAGTGACAGTGGGAACCTAAGGATGAAGGGCCACCACTGTGCCGGTGAGGAACATCCCCACGGAGAGCCACCACGGCAACAGCAAGGAACGTCCCACAGAGGGCCACAATGGCGACAGTGAGGAACGTCCCCATGGAAGACCACCACCACAGCAACAGCGAGGAATGTCATCGTGGAGGCCCACCACCGTGGCGGTGAGGAACGTCACCATGGAAGACCACCACCACGGCAACAGCGAGGAACGTCCCCACAGAGGGCCACCACCATGGTACTGAGGAACATCATCATGGAGGGCCACCACAACGGTGGCGAGGAACATCCCCACGGAAGACCACCACGACAACAGTAAGGAACGTCATCATGGAGGCCCACCACCATGACAGTGAGGAACATCCCCATAGAAGACCACCACGACAACAGTAAGGAACATCATAATGGAGAGCCACCACCGTGGCAGTGAGGAGGTCATCATGGAGGGCCACCACGGCAACAATAAGGAACGTCATCACGGAGGGCCACCACCATGGCGGTGAGGAACATCCCCACGGCAGACCGCCATGACAACAATAAGGAACGTCATCATGGAGGGCCACCACCGTGGCAGTGGAGAATGTCATCATGGAGGGCCACCACGACAACAATAAGGAACGTCACCATGGAGGCCCACCACCATGACAGTGAGGAACATCCCCATAGAAGACCACCACGACAACAGTAAGGAACGTCATCACGGAGGGCCACCACCGTGGCAGTGAGGAACATCATCATGGAAGACCACCACGACAACAGTAAGGAACGTCATCATGGAGGGCCACCACTGTGGCAGTGAGGAACATCATCATGGAAGACCACCATGGCAACAGTAAGGAACGTCATCATGGAGGGCCACCATGACAACAAGAAGGAACATCATCACGGAGGCCCACCACGACAACAGTAAGGAACGTCACCATGGAGGCCCACCACCATGGCGGTGAGGAACGTCATCACGGAGGCCCACCATGACAACAGTAAGGAACGTCATCATGGAGGCCCACCACGACAACGATAAGGAACGTCATCACGGAGGCCCACCATGACAACAGTAAGGAACGTCATCACGGAGGGCCACCACGACAACGATAAGGAACGTCATCATGGGGGCCCACCACCACCACCACCACCACCATGGCGGCGGCGGCGGCCGGAGGCGGCTTTGGGGCGGGCGCGGCGGCCCCGTACTCACGCCTGGAAGCAGTGGGCGGCGGTGAGGACCCAGCGCGGGGCGACGAGCGAGGCGCCGCAGACGTGGCGGCCGCGCCGGAGCAGGCTGCCCTGCCAGGGCCACTCGCCCCGCGCCGCGTCCTCGCCGCCCACGTTGCGCGTCAGGCCCGGGCCGGGGCGCGGGCGGCCGCAGCCTGCGCGGGGGGGGGGGGGGGGACACGGGACATGGGGGGGGGACACAGGGGAGGGGGGGACATGGGGGGACACGGGGGAATGGGGAGGGGACAGGGGGACACAGGGGGATGTGGGAGGACATGGGGGGACACGTGGACATGGGGGGGACACAGGGACATGGGGACACAAGGGGATGTGGGGGGACAGGGGGGACACGGGGGGACATGGGGGGACACGGGGGGGACATGGGGACACAGGGACACGGGGGGGAAATGGGGACACGGGGGGACACGGGGCCACGGGGGGGACATGGGGACATGGGGGAGAGGTGGGGACATGGGGGGACACAGGGGGACATGGGGACACGGGGGGACACGGGGGGGACACGGGGGGGACACGGGGACACGGGGGGACATGGGGACATGGGGACACAGGGGGGACATGGGGACATGGGGGAGAGGTGGGGACATGGGGGGACACAGGGGGACATGGGGACACGGGGACACGGGGGGGACACGGGGACATGGGGACATGGGGGAGAGGTGGGGACATGGGGGGACACGGGGGGACACAGGGGGGCATGGGGACAGGGAGGACACGGGGGGACACGGGGGGACACGGGGCCACGGGGGGACATGGGGACATGGGGGAGAGGTGGGGACATGGGGGGACACAGGGGGACAAGGGGACACGGGGGGACATGGGGACACGGGGGGACACGGGGGGGACACGGGGACACGGGGGGACATGGGGACATGGGGGGACATGGGGACACAGGGGGGACATGGGGACATGGGGGAGAGGTGGGGACATGGGGGGACACAGGGGGACATGGGGACACGGGGGGACATGGGGACACGGGGGGACACGGGGGGGACACGGGGACACGGGGGGACACGGGGGGACACGGGGACATGGGGGGACATGGGGACACAGGGGGGACATGGGGACATGGGGGGACATGGGGACACGGGGGGACATGGGGACATGGGGGAGAGGTGGGGACATGGGGGGACACAGGGGGACATGGGGGGGCACGGGGACAGGGGGAGACGGGGGGGACATGGGGACACGGGGGGGACACGGGGACATGGGGGGACACGGGGACATGGGGGGACACAGGGGGACACAGGGGGGCATGGGGACAGGGGGGACATGGGGGGACACGGGGAAGGGGGGAGACACAGGGGGGACACGGGTGTCACACGGGGCCACGGAGGGGGGGCCACGGGCGTCACCCGGGGACATGGGGGCACGGGGGGGTCACGGCGGGTCACCATGGGGGGGGGCCACGGGTGTCACCCGGGGACATGGGGGTGGGGGGGGACATGGGGGCACATGGGGGGTCCCGGGGGGGTCCCAGGGGTCGCAGGGGGTCACCGGGGGGAGGGACACGGGTGTCACCCAGGGACATGGGGGTGGGGGGGGACATGGGGGCACGTGGGGGGTCCCGGGGGGGTCCCGGGGGTCGCGAGGGGGCACCGGGGGGGAACGTGGGGGGTCCGGGGGGATCACAGGGGTCATGGCGGGACACGGGGGTGTCACAGGGGTCGTGGGGGGCTCACGGGGGCACGTGGGGGGTCCCGGGGGGGGTCTGGAGGGTCACAGGGGCATGAGGGGTCACAGGGGGTCACAGGGGTCATGGGGGGGATGTGAGGGGTCCCAGGGGGGTCCCGGGGGTCCCAGGGGTCGTGGGGGGTCCCAGGGGACACGGGGGGTCACAGGGGCCATGGGGGGATGTGGGGGGTCCCGGGGGGGGTTACAGGGGTCCCGGGGGGACACGGGGGGCCCAGGGGGTCGCGGGGGGGTTACAGGGGTCCCGGGGGGTCCTAGGGGTCACAGGTGTTACGGGGGGTCACAGGGGGCACAGGGGAACAT
The DNA here is from genome assembly GCF_028389875.1 of Rhea pennata. Classification (NCBI taxonomy): domain Eukaryota; kingdom Metazoa; phylum Chordata; class Aves; order Rheiformes; family Rheidae; genus Rhea; species Rhea pennata. Next base: position 2,870 of record NW_026907621.1, on the reverse strand, counting down.
GGGGGGTCCCGGGGGTGTCCTGGGGGTCGTGGGGGGTCACTGGGGGTCCCGGGGGTCACAGGGGTCGCAGGGGGGTCCCGGGGGGGTCACAGGGGTCGCGGGGGGGGTCGCAGCTCTCACCCAGCTCCGACCGTGTCAGCTCCGGCCCGACGGCTGTGGTGGGGGGGGGGGGGAGGGGACAGGTGAGGAGGGGCCCAGGCGTCCGGGGGGGAGGGGAAAGGGGGGGCCCAGGCGTCCGGGCGTGACCCCACCCCCAACCCCCCCCACACCTCCCCCCGCGCCCACGGGTGACTCAGGGGCCCAGGCGTCCTGAGCTGCCCTCGCCCCACCCAAACCCGGGCGCTGGCAGGGGGCCCAGGCGTCCGGGCGTGACCTGCCCCCCCCACAGCAGGGGGCCCAGGCGTCCGGGCGTGACCCTGGCCCCCCCCTCGCATCCCCTCCCCCCCCCAAGGGGGCCCAGGAGTCCGGGCGTGACCCTGGCCCCCCCCTCGCATCCCCTCCCCCCCCCAAGGGGGCCCAGGAGTCCGGACGTGACCCTGGGCCCCCCCCCATCCCCTCCCCCCCTCCAGGGGGCCCCAGGCGTCCGAGCGGGACCCTGGTCCCCACCCATCCCCCTCCCCCCCCCCAGGGGGCCCAGGTGTCCAGACGTGACCCTGGGCCCCCCCCATCCCCTCCCCCCCCCCAGGGGGCCCAGGCGTCCGAGCAGGACCCTGGGGCCACCCCATCCTCACCCCCCCCCCCCGGGGGCCCAGGCGTCCGAGCGGGACCCTGGGCCCCCCCATCCCCTCCCCTCCCCCCCCCAGGGGGCCCAGGCGTCCGGGCAGGACCCTGGCCCCCCCCCCATCCCCTCCCCTCCCCCCCTCCCCCCAGGGGGCCCAGGCGTCCGGGCCTACCCGTCGTGGCGTCGCCGTCGTCGCAGCCGCGGCCGAACCCGCCGCCGAGGAGGAGGAAGGTGAGGAAGAAGAAGGGGCTGGGGCGGCCATGACGGCGGCGCCGTGACCTGCCCGCCCCCCTCCCTCTCCGCCCCGGACGCCTGGGCCCGTCCCGGACGCCTGGGCCCTTCTCTCCTGCCCCCCCCCCGCCCCCCGCCCCGGCCCTGCCCGCCGGGAGCCCAGGTGGGAAGCGGCGCCGGCGCCGGAGCCGCTTTAAATGGGGCGACGGAGGCGGGCGGAGCCGCCCGACGGGTTCCCCGCGCCCACGCCGGGGCCCAGGAGTCCGGGCCCGGGGCCCAGGCGTCCGGGCCGTGGCGCCCCCGCCTGCCTCCGCCTCCCTGCTGGGGGGCCCAGGTGTCCGGGACAGGGCCCAGGCATCCGGGAGGGGCCCAGGCATCCGGGCCGTGGCGCCCCCGCCCGCCTCTGCTACACTGCTGGAGGGCCCAGGTGTCCGGGAGGGGGCCCAGGCGTCCGGGCCATGGCACTCCCACCCGCCTCCGCCACCCTGCTGGGGGGCCCAGGCGTCTGGGAGGGGCCCAGGTGTCCGGGAGGGGGCCCAGGCGTCCGGGCCATGGCACTCCCACCCGCCTCCGCCACCCTGCTGGGGGGCCCAGGTGTCCGGGAGGGGCCCAGGTGTCCGGGAGGGGCCCAGGTGTCCGGGGCACGGCGCCCCCGCCCGCCTCTGCTACACTGCTGGGGGGGGGCCAGGTGTCCGGGAGGGGCCCAGGAGTCCGGGAGGGGCCCAGGTGCCCCCCTTCCCCCCACCGCCGCCCCCGGACACCTGGGCCCCTCCGGCGATGGGGCAGAGGCGGCCGCCCCGCCCCTCCCCTCCCCCCCGCCCCGGACGCCTGGGCTCATCTGCCCCATGCGGGGGTGGGGGAGGGGAGAAAGGGGGGGGGAGGGGAACCCGCCTGTCCCGACAGGCGCCGCTGGGTGGGGCGGGAACCGCCCTCCCGGACGCCTGGGCCCCATCCCGGACGCCTGGGCCCTCCCCTCCCCCTCCTCCCACCACCCTTAGGGGGGCCCAGGCGTCCTGGTACCCCCATCCCCCACCCCGGGAGGCCCAGGCGTCCGGGCAGCTCCCCTATGCAGAGGGGCCCCAGGCGTCCGGGCGGGGGCCCCTCCCCCCTCGCCATGTCCCACGAACCCTTAAAGCCGTTAATTAATCGGGCTGCAACGAGGAAACGAGGCCCGGACGCCTGGGCCCACCCCGGTGCTCCCCCCTGCCCTTCCCTCCCCCCACCCCGGCCCACGCAGTGGGCCCAGGCGTCCGGGCCTGCTGCCCCTCCCTCACCCCCCCCACCCCGCCCAAGATGGCGGCCGGGCGGTGCCGCCCTCCCCAACATGGCGGCGGGGAGGGGTGGGGTGGGGGTGAGGGGAAGGGTCGAGGCTCTGCGACCTCCCCAACATGGCGGCGGAGGGAGGTAGAGACCGGAAGGGGCGGAGCGACCTCCCCAACATGGCGGCAGAGGGAGGTAGAGACCGGAAGGGGCGGAGCGACCTCCCCAACATGGCGGCGGAGGGAGGCAGAGACCGGAAGGGGCGGAGTGACCTCCCCAACATGGCGGAGAGGCGGTGGGGGGGGGGGATGATGGAGGATGAGCTCCGCGACCTCCCCAACATGGCGGCGGAGGAAAGTAGAGACCGGAAGGGGCGGAGCGACCTCCCCAACATGGCGGCGGAGGGAAGTAGAGACCGGAAGAGGCTCCGCGACCTCCCCAACATGGCGGCGGAGGGAGGTAGAGACCGGAAGGGGCGGAGCGACCTCCCCAACATGGCGGAGAGGCGGTGGGGGGGATGATGGGAAGGGAATGGGCGGAACGACCTCCCCAACATGGCGGTGTGTTCGAGGGATGACGGGAAGGGTCGAGGCTCCTTGACCTCCCCAACATGGCGGCGGAGGGAGGTAGAGACCGGGAGAGGCTCCGCGACCTCCCC